>NC_044245.1:86178303-86482303 GCF_003957555.1 Calypte anna | reverse complement strand
GCAGTTGAAAGCTGAATATAAATAAATTCACAAAGGATAGAAGGCAGGTTTGTATAGCAGGGTATTTAATTTTAAACAAGGAGGGTAATTAACTACTGAAAAAAAAAGTGTTACATTTTCCCAGTGATGTCAAGTCAAGACTGATGATTTTCTAAAAAACTGTGCTGCAGTTCAAGCACAGCTATTGGTCACAGGCTGTGCTCTTTGTTGAAAGATATAAGTAACACAGAACAAACATACAGAAACAGTCATCAACAGATTGTACTGAGAAGTGCCAATATTCCTTAATATAGCAAGTCTTCTAGTTCAAAACTAATTCTGCCTAGACCTGAATTTAAAAAAATGCCCACAGAAACCTGAATTACTAACAAGACATACCTAGCTGCAAATTGTAGCTAAAATTAAACATGAATTTAGCCAGCTTCAAAACTCATATCTATTTCATGAAGGGCTATGGTCTGAGAGACTGTTTTGCCACAATGTTCCACAAATCATTCACAGTTATTGATTTGTAATGTCCAAGTGGATGAATGTGACTCTGATAAGGATGAATGATTCAAAGTTGAATGATTCTCCACAGATTTCTGACAGATAAACTTCTGAACATGTCTGGCATTACTGGAAAACAGTATAAAAATTGAATAGGGACTGCTTCCCTCCCCCAGCTTTTGGTGATGGTCGAAGATACTCGCCATATTAGTGTTTGGGTTTTTTTTTTCTAAGTAGAAATCAGCCACATCAGTTGTGTCAGGAACCAGCTTTGTGATAACATAATCTACTTCTACATTTTCTTTGTTCTGGTAAGACAGGCCTACTGGTGAACAATCTCTTCCATTTATACGTACAAGCTATCTAAAGCAGTATCATGAATTTAAAAGATGTGTGCCCTCTAACTCAAGAATGTTAGGGTATAAAAGATTTAGCTTGTTGGGTGATTTACTTTAAAAAATAGAAACTTGGCATAAATACATTAATAAGTGTCTCAGCCATTAAACTAAAACTCCTTCACCTTCACAGAAGCAAATTTTACAAATTAAAAAATGTAGTCTTTAAATCATATTAGCTAGCACAATGTAGACCAAAGAAAATATTACAGCAACCTGACAGCCCTTACATTAACCCAGGTGTATGCCAAAACAGGCTTATTTCTTCTTCAGATTAACTTTTATCTGCTTATCAGATTCAGAAAGTACTGATGTTCAGATTGCAGAAATGTCCATTCCTTATGTGTGTGAAGTTTAGAAAAATAACTATCAGCCAGAAGTCAGATTGATACTGTTCCCTTAACACACAAAAGGTGGATTTTATTAGAGATGGCCTAGCACTTTCTTCAGTTTCTTTTAAAGTTGCACAAAGCATCTAAAAGAATGTTAGAAATACATTATTCTCAGTCAGAATATGAATGTCAGAAATACATTATTCTGCATACATGTGTACTCGAATGCTTACAGTGTTTTTTCAATATCTCCTTAAAAGTTAACCACAAGAACAAGAGTCTTTTCTCCTGTTTGCTGTGATGATCGGATTAACAAGCAGAAAGGTGTCATCAGCAGCAGGACTCAGTATTGCCACTCAGCACTGTCTAAGGCAGCATTGATGCTGTCATTGGAGTCTCTGGAGTCTTTCCAAAGGGAAAGAGAGGTCTGTGTTGCCATACAGGGCTCAGAAGAGCACCTCCTGGTGTAGGTCTGCACTCCAGGCCAAGCTCACAGAAATGGGATAACTGCATGAGAGATCAAGAAGCTCAGCACGAGCCCATGCAATGTATATTGTCCAATGAGTTGACAGCTGCAGATCTGGACCATGTCTGTGTTCTAAAAAGTAATCCTTTTCTCTTTTCAACATTTATATTTCTTTTCTGCTAGTGCTGTTTATTGATTTGACCTTTTTTTTTATTTTTTAAAGTTTAGTCCTAAATCACTGTTTTCCCATGTACTAATGGGATAGCCTTATCAAGAGATACATTAAAGCAGCTGGTACTTTATAAGCAATCTGCAACACCCCAGGTTAGTCAAGAAATATACAAGTTACTACAGAGCTTAGGAAATGAAACATTGATTCTAGGTGGTAGAACTAAGAGCTTTAGAGGTTTAATGTTTTACAGCTGTGGGGGTGTATATTTGTATATCTCCAAACTGCTTAAGTCAGTGGGATGCAACATTCTAAGCCGGGAGGATCAAGCTTATTTTTACAAGTTCAAGGGACAATAACAAATGCTGAGACAGGTTCTCTATTATTCTGAGCTACATTTGAGAAAGTGTAAGGTGAATTCAGATTATTTTTACATTAGAAGGTTGAACTGTCAAGTTTGCTTTTGTTGTTTTTCTTCCAGATAGGCCTGAAACAAATGTTTGTGACTTCCTGTTTTGCTGTATTTTGCTATTTTTTTTTTTCATCAATCATTGTTCACACAACACAGCCTCAGCATCATGACAAGAGTGGAAAAGGCCACTCCCTGGAAGTCAGAATACCTTTTCTGATGTGTTACTCACAAAGCGATGCAGGCAGGGAACTGTGCAAAGGATGAAGCTGCAAGGTCTCTCTAAGCAGTTTTCCAAGTTAGTTTTGTGCCTTTTCAGTAGGCTGGGCTGGCTTGCTCAAGTTGGCAACCAAGGTGAGCAGTGTGAGCGAGTAGTTAGGAGGAAGGTGTGGAAGGGCAGGAGCTGAACATCTCTATCTGAGCAGTAACAAACTGGTCATTTTGGTACAAGCTGTACCTTGAAACTCTGTACTGAAGAGTTTTTTTCCTGCTTTTTAAGTGAACTGAGTCATGGAGGAGTCAAAGTTCAGAGGTACTATGTGGCAGAGCTGTAACGTAAGAATACAGGTGGATAGACAGGTAAAGAGAAATAAGTAGTTCACCAAGAGATATTCTTTTAGAGGTTTTAATTCAGCCCTACTAAATAGAAATAGAAACCAGAAAATCTGTCCAGGGACGACATAAGCAATTTATGAAGAGGCTAGAAATTGTTCTGTAGAAGAAAAATGTATGATAGGGGTCAGGATGAAAATATGTAATGGGTGACATTGCATACATTGGCTAAGTTACACATGACATAGAGAAATACACCCATAGCCACTTAAAGAGGGGCATGGAAATATGTCTTATATTTTTTTCCCACAAAGTGACAGAAATATGTAAATCTAACAGCAAGTTGTTGAATTTTAATTATTTATGGTTGAGATACTGCAGCTAGTGCACTCAAACTAATGCTTTGTAAACTACAATTGCTGAATAATAGTCAATAAAAAGCACACATACAACTTTTTGTGCCGAAAGAAGCAAGCTCCACAGATGCATACAAGCATTACCATACAACAAATTTGTTAAAGCTAAGGTCTTATGAACAGTTAATTAAAGAGGAAACTTAATTACAGAGAGTAAACTGGCTACTAGCTAGCAAAAAATGTATCTAAAAACACACTGTGAGGAAGCCTGAATACTGATATGCAATGTGTAAATCTAATAACAGGGAATACTACCAAATTTTCCAAATTTCAATTCTACTTGTGCTACCTCAGGTATTTGGAAATCTTACCCGTAACCTGTTCTGAATACACCCCCTTCTTGCAATGATCTTTTATTTCCTAATGGAACAACAGATAGAAAATTGCCAAGTGACAGCCTGTTCTTCAGGCTGGCTTGTAAACACCAAAGAGTACACTATAGACATAGTTAAAGCTCAGTTAAAGCACTTTTTTCAGTGAATACAGTCTGCAATCTTCCTGCCCAACTCAAAATAACTTAAAAAGTAAAAAAAAAAAAAGACCATATGAATTTCCTTCGCTTTCAGGTGAAAATTTTAATACATTCAGAGCAATCCTAAAAGGTTATCCTGGATCCCTACCATTTAATGACAGCTCGAAATTTAACCTGGAGCTACTGTTTTACATTGGTAATGATCTTAGGGCTTGATCTTTTAATTCAATTGTATTTTACTCTTATGAACAGAAAAGTTAATCTAAAAGTTTTAAATCAATAATAAAAAACTAAAGTTAAAAAAAACATAAAATAAAAAATCAAAAGCTTGGCCTCAAGAAAGCTAAAGACTTTCCTGTGTCCTGCATTTGTACCATGCATATATGCAAAAATACCATAAAACAAATTTGCTAAAGATCTAGTGGCTTCAACATCCAACACCACAGACACCTTGCTGTGAACGGTAAGTTTGCATCTGAAATACTGTAAATATCAAAGGTCCCATGATACAACTGTGAAACAGCATTGGAAAAATCTTTGCCTGAGACAGGAAATGCAAATATTCCTTCTGAAAATACACTTTTTCCTCCTGGTGACAATATTTTGTTGGTTTTGGGGCTTTGCTTTTAGGGTTTTTCTTTTTTGTAATTAAAGTAAGGTATGCATATGCATATATGTATTAGTTTTCAATATATCAGTGTTTGTTTGCCCTACTTCTTGGCATAAAAAGGAGTTCATTTTAAAAAGAAGAAACATGACAGGATATTTTCCCTTAACTCAAAAGGAGATCTTCTGCCATTCTCAGAAATCCTACTGTATATGGGTTTAATTTGCAGTGGAAGCTGCTTCAGTTCCTTGTGACATGATTCAACAGAAGAATAATGTCTTCTCTCCTTCAGAAGAGGACAAGAAGCATAGCACAGGAATGCTCTGCAAATTCAGTGTAATGTTAAAGTGCTATTGAAACAGGCAGATTGAGTTTCTTTGAAGTCGGTTTTGGTCTCAGTTGTCATAGGTCTAAGGTGAAACTTGGAAAACAAATAAAATTTGTTATATATATATTTTTATTATTATATATAAATTCTATAATTTAGCATGAAGCCTAATACTATTAATAGATAAGCCTCCCATGGCTAGATATGATGGAAAGCCTGCTTAGTATTACCTGTTGTGGTTACTTGTTTGGTATTTAATCCTTTATTCTGTTTCCCTGTTTTCACTGCCTTAGGTTACACTATTAATATTTTTTAAAATAAGCTTGTCTGTGTAAATTAAATTATGCTTAGGTTCTGAAGTATTCAGATGTTCTATTTTTTTTTAACTTTTTTTCCGTCCATATTACTTATTTTTGCTTGAGAAAAAAAACTGCTTTAGCAAGAAGATGCTGCCCCTAGCTCTTGGCTGCAAAAAGAAAAGGTTTCAGAGCAGCACTTATAGCATCCAATTTAGATAAGGATAAATTCCATTTGGAAAATTTTGGAGAATGTTAGGATAAGAAGGTTATCTGCTGACCAGCTAAGTGAAAGTCAAGAAAATGTAAACATCCTCCACAAAGCATGGTTGTATCAGAGAGAGTTTTAACAAAATGAAACTTCCATTCAGAATCATTTACAAAGTTATTGTACCGAAGCTGGAGTTCAGGAGTAGATCTCTTATAAAACATTATTAGATTCCTTAATCTCAGGAATGATGAATATTTACTCTTGAGCTTTGAAATGTATTTGAAGATTTACATACATTTATTCCAATAATTCCAGATTTGACAAAATACTGATACAGCTTGTAAGCCTTCCCTTGTGGAGGCACAGCTGAACTGGTGAAGCAACCCTCTCTGCCAACAAAGCTGACAGTCAAAACATTAAATCATATAAAAGAAAGCGACAAAACATTTCTTTTTCTGCTAGAATCACTGCTGTACACCAAGGCTTCTGCTGCAATGGGGAAGGTATCAGCCAGCAGTCTCCCCCTCCTCATGTTACTGCTGGGTGGCCCCAGTAAAAACCCAACACATAGATGAGGCCTCAGCATGAGGGGAAATATTTTCAACAGATAGCTTCATGAGCAAAGAAACTAGGACAGCTTGATTTCTAGAAGACCTTAGGCACTGGACTAATCCACTAAGGAGATGTGAGCTCCAATGGGAACTTCTCCCAGGGTCCTGGCACTGATGAGTCAGCTGCCTTTGAGGGGAGTCTGTGTTGCTCATTGATATATCTATGAATGTAGATTAACAGATCCTATGAAGCTATCAGTCTCCCATTTACAAGACAAGGAGAAATTAATATGATAACTGTGTAAATTACCTAAGGGGTGGAAAAACCCAAACCAGAGAAAATTAGAGACTGAACTCATTGACACTTGCACTGTCCTCCTCCATACGGGACATGGTAGTACTTGTGAATTCCTACTGGCAAAACTATTTTTCTTTCTTACTTTTTCTTACCAGAATATGATACCTAGCTTGCAGAGAAAGGAAATCAAGAGAAATTCACTAAGTTACATACATAGTTCTTACTTCAAACTAGGTCATTTCACCAGATCATATGACCTATACAACAGATTTCCTTAGATCCGCTTTGAAGAGGAAACATGGGATTGCAATTAGAAATGCCCAGCTGTGCTCCAGAGGTGATGCATTTCTTTTAGACTCTCTGACCAAAACCAGTCAGTGCCTCAGGAGTTTTAAAATATATGCAGTAAGAAAACTACAAGTTTGATTGGAAATCCAGAGACATACTTGGAGCTCCCCTCATTTGTTCTACTACTTCTGAAGAGCTCGGTTTTCACTTTTTTATTCTGTGCTTTACTACACTGGTGTTTCTCACCTCATTATTACTGATCTTGCTGTAACACTTCACAAGGTGTAAATGAACATCTGTAGGCTTGAGGAGTGCTAACACTTCAGTATCTACATTTTAGCAAATGCTACCTTCAATAAGCATGCTCCATTGGAGATAGCAATAAATGTTTGTATGAAATTAATCTTCTGGAAAAAAGAAATTGAGCAATTTTGAGCAGATTATTCCCACCTAATATTGGATATCTACAATGTACAGTGTATCTACAATATGCTTTTGGTTTATGTGACCATTTTATACACATAATTTAGAATGGAATTATTTACATGAACTAGAAGGGTGCTGAGAAGCTTGGCTACTTCAGTGTTTGCACCGTAAACATTTATTTTTGTCATTGGGAATCTCATCTGTTGTGCAGCAGAACAAGTAGGAGAAAAAAACCCCAACAAACAAAGGGAAAAAGCAACTCATGAAGCAAAATCTGACTGGCAGAGTTGTGCCTTGGAGGACTGGAGAGCTGGCTCAATCCTTTGCACTTCCATAACTGTGCTTTACAACTTCATAATTGGAATCTTCCTTCCAGCTACAACTGGTTGCTGCTGATTTAATTTCACACAGATACTAATTCATTAAAAGATCAATTTAGTCAACTAAGCAAAATCGATGTGACTCCAACTTCAAATTTGAATTGCTGGTTGTAGGAGTCTCTTGCAATCAGTTTTGTAAAAGAAAAAAGTTTACATGTTAATTGATTTTTACTCTATTGGCTTAATTAAATTCCACAAAATGTTAAAAAGATTTCCTGTCCCCAAAATGAAACAACCTGTAGCCCTGCAAGATAGGAAGCAGGTGAACCTCTTGTCAATTTGCTGAGCTTCAGAATTACACTGACTGAAAAGTCACCTAGAGAAGATCAGTAAGTAACACAAGGGACTTTTTGAAAGCACTTATAAATGATAATAAAGTTCTCCCAACAGCCAGTGGTAATTCTTATGGAACAGGTGAAATTATGATACAGAAGTCTTTGTCCCACAAAAAAAACAAAACCTAAAAAACCAAAAAACAAACAAACAAAAAATCAACAATCCAAAAAACCTAGCACAGAAATCCATCTTGTGTTTCAACTGGTAATTATAATTGGGAACAAAACAACCAACCAACCAGACACTTAGATCAGAGAATTGGAGCCCTTCCTTATTCTAGATCAGAATATTATGCTGGAGAATAATTTGCCCTAGAGTTTCATGTTCTTAATTTTCACCTCTCCAAATTACAAGACTTTTCTTCCTTCCTGAAAAATTAATAACTCATGAGAAGAGGAAGTTCTTAAAGGGACAACAGAAAACATGTCATAGAGGTAGTGAAAATTAACTTTTTGAACTTGAATTAACTTTTTAATTTGAAAATTAAATCTTTTGTCTACAGTTACGAGATTAAGGTAGTCTAATTTCATGTGTTCTGAGAGAAGGAAAGAAATAAAACTAGATTCCTTTAAAAATGAGGAGAAGTTAGAGACTTCCAGTGGAGCTTATACTAAAGGATACTGAGTACAGGTGAGATGAGATCTGAGATCTCCAGGACTGTTCTGCCTGTGTTTATAGTCCCACAGTGTTAGAATATTAAAAGTAAGAGACAGGAAAAGTGCTCTTGTGGGCAATGGTTGTACTATTGCTGCACAGTGTATTGGTTCTGTGTGTTCCAGTGCACAATCACCAACAAGGGGATTTGTCAGCTGTACCCATTGTGCATGAAGGCCTTCAAAATGTATTGAGGTTGTCATACAATCCAATCTGGGTCTTCATCTGGGATAGAAATCTGTGAAATTGGTTACCGTATCACTGCCAAGAGGTAGCAGATGTTTCTGTAGATCTCATCAACCACATTTTTTACCCACTAAAACAAGACTCTGACACTGATAAAATCATTCCATTACCTAACCAAGCACTAACTGTAAGAATGAAATCACAAAGTGGCCAACAATAAAGTCTTTGCCAGTGTGCTAGCTCCACAGTTACAAATAGCAAGATGAAACTAGAGGCCTATGGTGATTTTTATTCATATTTTTACTCTTGTGAGCCATCTCGTGAGGACATCAAAGGATCAGTATCAAGCAACACTTCATAGCTTGAATTCTACCACCAGCAAAGCAAGGTGGAAGTGGGAATATTTCTCTTGGGTTTCCTGTAGATAACATCAAACCTGCCCATGCATTGCCCCCAAAGCTCACCTCTGAATATCTGAAATCAGCATCTCAGTTATTTATGCAGACAAACGATGGGTGTACCCATTAGAGCAGCTTGACCAGTGTGATAGAATATATCAATATGAAACTGTCTCAGCTTTTGACCTGCATGGGATGGGGAACACATTGTGTTGGTAGAAAAGACTTTGACATCAATATAATGTTTCAACTTCCCAAGTAAAAATATTTTGATCCAAAAAGAAAATAAATCTCCCAAAGCAAACAAAATGCCCTTATGCTCAACAGAAATAGTGATAACAGGAAAAACTGTCAGACATTAGTGATTAGTTTTGGCTGCATTTCTCTTCCTCCTAGATTTTCTATTCTCACATGGAACTGTGCCAGTTTTTTAAAGGATATAAAATACAACTGTGGTTACTTAATTTTTAAAGGCATATGAAAGAAAAGCGAGAACAAGGAAATGAAAGGCTAAATCACTAGCTGAATTAAAATATCCTGTGGTCCCCATGTTGTCTTGAGCACAGAGACAGGACTTCAGTATTTCAGAAAGAAGGAAATTAGCTTCTGACCTGGCACATGAAATAGCCTGGATATCTAGTCACTACAAAAAGAAGCTTACATTCCTCTCTTTGATCTAAATAGATGTGGAAACTTAGCCTGTTTTGGATAAAGTTGAACATGAAAATTCAGCTACGAAGGTTCCCTTCCCTTCTTTTCTTGTCCAATTTAAATCTAATTTATAAAGTAGTGCCCTTAATCTGCTTGTAAACTCATTTGAACTGTCAGACTTGAGTAAGTTCTCAAGCAAAATGATACACATTTCAAACAACTGCCTAACTGGGTGTTTACTCTAGAGACATGACTGCATTCAAATAAAGTATTCCATCTCCACAGGCAGATATTTTTCAATTTGTGAAATTTCATGAATGATTTTAAAAGGCAATTTAAATATTCCATTACTCTTACTCCTCAGTAGCCACCGAAATTATAGCAACTCTTGGCAGAGAAAGAAATGCAAAATAACTCTGTCCTTCACTGCCTCAGCAGTGCCCTTGTCTTGTGTTTTTACAGCAATAGCTAATAGCTTACTTGCTAGTTCCTCCTTTGTGTCATACACCTGACTGGTTTTTTTTGTCACTTCTGACAGCAATCTCTTATTTAAATGCATCTTCCCCTTGTATCTAATATAAGCACAAATCTATTTGCAAAACTGAAGCTGTGTCTTCTCCTTTTTACTCCAGAAAAACTCCTGTGAACTTCACTGAGAGGATTAAGTCGTCTTTGCTAACTTTCCCAAGTGTAGAAGCTCTGAGCAAAAGAAGGAAACATGAAATTTTTGGTGGAAACAACCTGCCTAGGGTATGCCTCCAGCCAAAGGCAGTGATGTTACCTCTCTCAGCCTGCTCAGGGGGATGGGGGACTGCAAGCAGACTTTATGGGACCCCTGAGAGGAGCCATATGGGAGCCTGACACTTCTTCAGAACTCTTCATACTTCTCACAACACAATGTCATCAGGCCTTCAGGCCAAAGTCTTCAAAAAACTCTAGAGAACAAAATAAGTGGTCTGGTCTCCAACAAAGTCAAGAGCCAGGATCTTCCAGAAAGGCAGGGTATTAATTACTTTTCAAAATCAGAGGACTTCATCAGTTGTTTCAACACCCTGCCTTTCACATTCTGTCTTATCCTTCAGTCTGTGCATCAGAACCTCTGTCCTATTCGTCATTGACTTAACCGAAGGCACCAGATCATTAAGATATCTGACATTTTTCACTGCAGATTTAGATTCAATTAACATAGGTACTGTTGATAAGTCAGGTCCCATTCATGAAAAAAAATACTACCCCAAAAAAACCCAAAAAACCCAAAACCAACAAAAACCCCAACTCTCATTCAATAATTTTTACACTTTTAACCTGAGTTATCTGTCCTGTCATCTCAGGAGAAACACCACATAAGCTACTGGAACAAATACTCTATTGCCATAGTGTTAATTCACAGGGTGGCTTTCCTCATTCAAGCCACATTACCTTGAGGGGCATTGCCTCGAGTATATGCAATTTAAATGGAGTCTTTCATGGAGGACAAGTTCTGTTAAGTAGCTTTTACCTTAATCTTATGATGTTTCTGTCAGTAGTTCCTTATCAGGAATTCATTTTAAGAGAAGAGCTTTTCCCCCCACTCTTAATGTAGTGTTGTACAGGGCAAAGCAACCAGCCATTTGCCAGGTATTTTAGCATCCTTGACTAGCTGCTCTCACCTAGGACAGAATATAGTCACAAAAGAGCTATTTTTCATTTCACTAATTGTTTTATGTGCTTTGACCTCTAGGTTTTGTCATTTTTACCAGAAGGACCTATTATTATGAGTGGTTTTTGCTAGCAAATATAAATCCTTGGCAGGCAGTCCCCTCAGCCTTGCTGAAGCAATCAGTCTGACAGGAAATCACAACAGCATCATGTGCTATGAATATTTTATAGTTTACTTTACTCTAATTGCCCATTTCATGCCCAAGCACTAAGGTCACACTGGTCACACCTGTTAGAATATTTTGTCCTCCATGTGACTGTAAAGTGTCAAACTGCAGAATATCCTCAAATCTCAATTTTCAGCTAAAGAAAGATAAACTGAGACTAAGAAACAGAAGAACCAACAAGCTTCTCCAGACCACAGAGCTATCAAAACACTTTCAAGATACCCAACCTCTTTTGAGCCTCTACACATGAACTCTGGGTTTGGAGCCACACAGCACTTGCCTCAATCAATTTGTGCAGAACATACAGATTTATCATGACAATTAACCTCTACATGAACATGGGATGTCCTTAGGTCCAACATTAAGCTTCTGTTGAAAGCAACATTACCCCTAATAAAAAATTACTTTAGCAGTTTCTTTTAGGATTCTTGCACCCCAGGAACGTGTTTTGCATGCCAGCCTCTGGAACACTGGACAACCTCAGTACGCAATTCAAAATTTAAAGGTGAAAATCATCCTGCACTGGATTTTGCTGTCTTCAAGCTAGCTGAAGAAATATCTGTGCTATATAACCCACTCAGATTCAACATGTTCTATGCAGCTGGCAAATGTATGTTCTCTCTTTCTGGTGAGGTTGAGATAGCTGCTGCATACAGAGTAAAACGTGGGTTGAGCACTGTATCAGTAAAAATTCTCAAGAAAAATTTAGAACTCTACTACAGTAGGACATTCCCCTGAATGCAAGCACAAATACAGCATATTAGGCATGTTAGAGACAAGCTCAATGAGAGGGAAGGAGGTCATACAACATCTTGTCTACTACAACAGGGAAATGACCTTGCTGCTGCTCCTCTTTTCCTAAGACAAGATATATAGGATCAGAATGACGTAAGTGGCTTTGATTCAGCTCTGCTTCTGGGTTTTATTGCTTAAAGAGAAGCGTGCCTTCACAAATACATTCAAATTATTCCACAATTCCAGCAAGAGACACACGAAGTCTGCCGCATGTACTCCTGTGGCAATGCAGCAGGTAACTAGAGATCTAAACCCATTTTTTTGGTGCAGGTTGTTCTGGTGTTTCAGGCTGTGATAAAAGCTGCTGAGTAGATTTGGATGGCCAGCAGTGCTCTAAGTACTAAAAGCAGTGGGAACCTGGTTATGAACTTCTGGAGATCAGCATTCTGGCAAAATAGTATTGTTTCTAGCAGATTCAGAAAAGACACGATAGCCTTGTGCCAGAAACAGGCACAAGAACAGGCAGTTCTCAGCTGTCACGCATATTCATGTTCAGCAGGAATCCCTAAACCAGGATGTTTGCTAAGTGTTTCCATGCAGTTTCAAGATATACAGTTAGTTTCAAGCATGAAAAAAAATTCACCTCCAATACTACTGTGTAATGAATGTGAACAAATGCTCCAGAAGGATAACTAGGCCTAACCATATTTAAAATGGAAATCTGGTTACCCTATTTGTCAACATATTACTTCAGATGCTGTCTCTCAGATCCCCACCATTAGATTTCACTCCTAATCTTCAGAAAGAGCAGAGCTGAATAAAGATGCCACCACGGCTGAATAGATCCCAAGTTGTAAGCAGAGAAATAGCCTGAAGTAGGAATGCCCTATATGAGACTGGCCTATCATACATTCCAGAAAATGGTTGTTTATACATTTATTGTAATGAATTTATTTAGGCAGTATATAGAAAAAGCCAGACTGCTAATCAGCAATGCAATACCTGGCAAATACAGCCTTTTAGAACAAAAATAAATGTACATAAATTCAATCACACAGAGAAGTGACTTTGGCTTTGTGTTGGTCATCTCCTTCAAACACTCTCCTACTATTTTTTGTAATTAAAAAATGTACAAACATGCATTGTTCTGAATAACCCATAATTACCAAATGATTCTCAATAATCGATTTCAGTGCTCCATCACTTTTTATTGACAATTAACAGGACGTGATTTCTCCTCACTGTTTTTCATATAATTTAGGGGGGCGGGGAGGGAGAACAGTCATCTTGAAATATATTGTTGATTAGAAGTGCTTTCTTGGTATTCTAAATTTTTATGATTAGGATAGAGTCACAATTGCATGTCCTAAAGAAGTAGGATGCAAAATAATTGCATCAAACACAGAGTTCATATGCACAACTTCAGAATTCAGTCTGGGCAAGTATTTTCCCTCACATACACTTTATCATGAATACTTTTGTTCAGATCTTTAATTTTCCACATTCTGTGAGACACTTTCTTTAACTAATTCAGAGTCTGATCACAGGAAGATTCTAGAGTATTTGTATGTCTACTTTCTTTGCTGATATTTTTAGTGATGCATTTATTCCATTAATAATTAACACCAGAACCAATAACTCCAGAATGACTATCTCTGATAGATTGCTAGTTTGAATTTGTCAAAAAATGTGGTATCCTCAGAAGCTATTCTGATGGTGTGTGGGAAGATGCAGCAGTAAATATGTTTGCTACCTTTAAATTCTTGATGAAAATCAAGCTACGCATTGAACCACAGAATGATTTGGGTTGGAAGGTTGGAAGGGACCTTTAAAGGTCATCTAGTCCAATCCTCCTGTAGTAAGCAGGGGCATCTTCCACTGGATCAGGTCACTCAGAGCACTGTCCAACCTGGCCTTGAATATTTCCAGGAACAGGGTTTCTACCATCTCTCTGGGAAGCCTGGGCTACTGTTTTACAACCCTCATTGTAAAAATAGCTTCCTCACATCTAGTCTAAATATCCATTCTTTCATATTAAAACTATTACTGTTTGTCTTATTGCTATAGATCCTGTTAAAAAGTTTGTCCTCATCTTTCTTATAGGCCACTGTATTGTCTCCTTGGAGCCTTCTCCAGGCTGAACAACCCCAACTCTCCCAGCCTGTTTTGCATTTTATAGTTGTTTCTTTTTTGACATGTAGTGCATGAAGGGTATTTCTGGAAATGTTAAATCCAGTCAGCTTTTTAAAAATGACAATGTAATTAGAAAGTCTTCCATCTAGTTCTTCTATAATGAGGATCTTTGTAAGTACCAGAACAATTTGTAGAGTACAGTTATGGGTCTATCCTATGTTCCCAGCTGTGCTGAAATAGATTTAAGACTTCCCAGGCATGCTTGCCTTAAAGTGATGTGAAAAGCTTTGGCCTCATCTAGAACGTAGGTCATACTCCTTTTCTAGTCTTCTCTACTATATTTTTTTCTTTTTGAGAGGAGGAAAAAAAGCCTTCATATCACAGGACAAAGTTTTGTAGCTTGTTCTTCCCTTGAACAGATGAATACAAAAATGGGAAGCCCAGTGATGGTTTCACCTCTGTGGATGAAGCTGAATGCCACATTAGCCTCTCATGACTACTATCCATAATATTCTGCTGATATAAGACAGAAAACAGGAGGAGCTTTTTACCAGTCAAAATCTGACAAACACTGCTACTGCCAGGAACTAAATTAATTGCTCAATCTCTTGACCTGGAAATATTGGAAATGGATAAGCTGTCATGTCTCCAGGTGTACATGAGAAATGAACACTATTGGAGGGGCTTGACTTCCCAGACAAACTCTTAAGACTCTTTGTGCAGAAAAAGTCACTCCACTCTGCACAAATCTGCATGAAATCATCTTTCCACAATTTTTCAAGTTTTTCTTAGTAACAATGCCTGAAGAATGCCAGGAAATTTCATTTACAGTTAAAACTTTTTAGCAGCAGTAATGCACCCATTTCTTACCATAACACATCTGTCCCAAAAGTCTCTGTCTTGAAAACAGTTTTATAAAAATGTTTTATTACATGCTCCATTAGCTTAAGAGCTGACTAATTGTGGCTGCTGCTTACTTTCTTGTAACTATAGAGTTAGAACTACAGTTCAAGGATCTTGCACTAGAGCTAACAAATTAAACAAGTGTTCAAGCTGCTACTTTAGTGACAATCTCTTTATTTACTTGGTGAGCTACAAATATGCAAGTGCACTGGTGTACAATTTCAAAGTGTGGCCAGTGGGATATCTGCCTGGTAGTGACACAAAATACTGCATATTTCTACTTATTTTATGACAATGTGAAGTTTCTACACTACAATACTAAGCTTCCACATGGAACAAGTCTGATAAAAAAAAAAGAAATTTTGCATTTGAGGGATATTTTATATTTATTAAAGTACTTTTTAAGCATCCTGTTCTTTCACAAACAAAACCTTGTGATGCTGTTTCATATCAAGTTTCTTTATTTTAAGTCAATCTCATAGTAAGCAACTGTGCTATTTCTTTGATTTTGCCCATAGTGGGCAAATAAACCTGAATGCCACAAGACCAGTACTGCATTTATAGCAAGCGGATAAATTACAGACAATGCCCAAGCTGTCTCTTGTGCCTTTTCAAAAGCAAGCAGTGTATAACAGCCCCAGTGGACAGTTAGAGGACAAAATGCAGATGTATCATGTATTTGCATCTAATTGAAGCCAGGTAGTACAACATGAAACAGTCTTAGTTTTAATGGCTTAAAGGGTTTCGCTATCCTCAAAAGGGACACTTTGCAGGAGTCTGTGAAAAATAATAATAACAACAATAACAACAGTAACAGCAACAACAACAATAATAATAAATAATCAGTAATTAAAGCAGATGAAGACAAAAATTGTCTAATACAATTGCATGTTTGCTATACAGGACCTGAACTGCTGTAAAGGGCAGTAAATTACAGTGTCTGAGATACAGTACTGCACATCAACCTATACATGAGACATTAGCTATCATTCAGATTAGACAACAACTGCTGTAGATACTGAACACCTGAAAAAGGATCTGAAGCAGGAGACATGCAATATTATGTTGATATGTTGATGACCATGAAGAACAAAAAGGCTGAACCAGCCTTGAGTTTCCAGGGCTGTTGCTTCTTCCCACTGGCTCTGAACACTGGGAAGTATTCAATGGTATGGAAAGTTAGATGCTCAAGGACAGCTGCTCTCTCACCAGTGATTAAAAAAAACATAGCACTTTCTGCTTCTGACAGCTGATTCCAGACAGAAGGCTATATATTGTCCCCTTGATGCTGTATGTCCTTGGTAAGATTTGAAACTTGATTTCATGTTTGTTTAAGTGGAAGGAGTGGACCACAAGCACACCTGCCCTTTCCTTCAGCAACGGAACAGCAAAACCTTCATTAATCAAATACAATGAATGTTAAACACCAACTCCATTAACTCAGCGTAAATAAGCTACATGATTACATTCATCTTGGAAGTCAAGCCCAAGGGGATTTGTCAGAGACCAATTCATAACCAGCTACTTTTCTGCCCTGGTGCACCATTTTCCCTCTCCAGATAAAGCACAGAAAGAGATGGACACAGGCATGTGGTGTCCATACCACACACCTGCATTGCAGCACACAGCTGAGAGCAGTAACTCTGGATCCTTTCAGGCAACAGGGCTGGATTGTTTCACAACAAAGTTGACTGTGAGGATGAATAAAGTCTCTTTATCCATAAGAAGTTGCTAGGAGAAACTTTCGTTTCCTCTCACATCCTGGTCTATGCTAATAGCACAATAGAGAATATGCTTAAGGGCTACAAAGATGACTAGAGGACTAAGACATTTTTCTTATGGAGAAAGGCTGAGGAGCTTGGCTCTCTTTAGACTGGAGAAGACTTGAGAGGGGATTCTATCAAAGCTTATAAATGCTTACAGGTGAATGTCAGGAGGATGGGGTCAGTCTTTTTTCAGTATGCTCTGTGACAGGAAAAGATAATGAGCAGAAATTTGAAAATAGGAAGTTCTAAACATGAGGAAAAACTTCTTTCCTTTGAAAGTTGCAGAGCACTGGAATAGGCTGCCCAGAGAAGTGGTGGAGTCTCTGTCTCTGGAGACATTAAAAAACTCCATGGATGCCCTCCTGTGCAAGCTGCTAGAGATGAACATGATCTGGCAGGAAGGCTGGACCAGATGACCTCTCGATGTCCCTTCTAGCCCCTAACATCCTAATTCTGTGACTTCCGTTTGCTGAATCCTCTGCACAGTGGGTGAGGAGACCACAAGATGGCTTGGTCCCCTTGTCACTGCCACCTGCAGAACAGGTGGGAGAAAAGGCAGAGCGAGTTAAAAAAAAACAGAGAAGAATGAGGGCATGAAATCCATGGCTAATTCAACTGATTTTGGTGACCTATCTTCATAGTATGCTCCTAGTTGGAGGATTGACAGAGTAGCAGAATTTATTCTCATATGAATAATTTATTCCACATGTGTATAGCTCATCCACACTTCTACAGAAAAACGAAAATATAGTAAAAACAACTGTGAGTTTCCCAAAACATGATTACATACTTATGAGTATAAACTCCTTTAATACACTTTCAATGAATCTCGTATGGAATGATATTCATATTCACAAATTACATGAGTACATTTCTTACACTTAATTAGCATGACAGAATTTCTGTACTCTGATAAGTTATCTGTGAAAATTATGCTACAGATCTTGCAGCTGATATGAAGACATTCCAGTAAAAAAAACCCACTCTGTAAAAAAATACGAACTAATTATATAATGAGCCTTGAGAAATCAAGTTCTCACTTGGTACATCACTGGGTATATCAGATATCCACATCAGTAGCACTCAAGAACACTAATCTGCTCTATAAACATTGATGATTAAACTTAATAACTAGGTCTTAATTCTGCTGAACCAGGATTAGGTGTTTGTAGATGCCTCCAATTCTTAGAATGATTCATCTATGTAAAACCAGGACAGGCAGCTCCCTACAGCATGTATTTGCATTTTAGAAATGCACATTGAACTATCCATACTGTAAATCTTCCTTGCTTTTCCTCTTCCTTAGGTAATACACATCTTCTAATGCTATACCCTTGGTCCTAACATATACTGGAGTAAATTATCTCCTAATACTTAGTCAGAAATAAGGCAAATCTCTATGCACACGAATGTACTGCACACCTGAGACTGCAAAGGCTGTCTCTTCCTTATCCAGCTGTGCACATCAGCAGGAGCAGCACCGTGGAGCAAAACACTTGAAACTGGAGATTTGACACCTCCATTATGCCCATTTTGAAGTGCTTTGTTTGTACTAGCTCTGGTCTGACTACATTGACTGAATGCTTATTTACAACTGGAACATACATCTGGAGTAAATCCTCCAGCTTAGTTTTCTCCCAGAGGAAAGGAGCTGATATGTTCTGAGACAGCCATGCAATGCAAACCAAAACACAGCGTGGAGGGACAGTTGGGAGACTTTCATCAAAAGTGTCCTCCTGATGCAAATTAAAAAGTTATGTAGATGTAACCCATTTGACCAAATCATGTTTATGGTGAAGGATGAAAATCTCTTTCCTCCATTTCACCATTCAGGAAAGCTGAGGAGTTACAATGACTGCGAAATTCAAGGGTAATCACAAAAATTCTCCTACAAAATGATAATATTTCACTTTAATGTGAAGCTGCTTCTCCCACAAAACCTTGTGCAAGATGTTATGTGCTTTTGCTGAGTGGCCTTCCCTGATTTATTTGTCCAAACAGACATAAACCCCTATGCTAATCCAAGAGGACACAAGACAAGGTTTCTAAAAATGTACATTCTACTTTATTGTTCACTTGTGCTATATGCTCAGTGGTAGAGAGAATTTATTAGTTATGACTAGTTTGCAGTTCAAGGATAAACAAATTTAGAACAGACCTCTGCATCTCTCTGTGCCTCCTTACGCTAATTACAATCCCGTTTACACGACAGTGAAACCTGGAGGGCCTGCCAGGAGCATCAGCAGATGCTTAGGTCTGTCAAGTAGACATGCTTTGTGGTTTTACTTCGGTTACAGTGTGAAAAATATTTAATGCTCTTTGTGGTTTTGTGTTTGAATTTGATTTACTGGTCCTTTAAAAATAGCAATTATTTTTGAAATTAAAGATTCGCATGACTGCCCACAGCGACAAAATAAAAGATCCTCACTATGGGAGAACAAGAAAAGTAGGAAAAAACAATGAAAAATGTGAAGTCCCATCATGTAAGTAGCATATGGAGCCTGTCTTGCAAGATCTAAAGCTGTTTGTGACCAATTTTATCTGGATTAAGCTGTATAAACTACAGCTTCTGAATGAAATTGTCTATGAATGTAAGATACATTCAGTTACATACACTGACCATTGTAAATACTTCATATGAGTATGGAAAGGACCCAGTTTTCTCCTTATACTTACGTTCCCAAATTTAATTTGCTTACTACTCAGTCTCTAAGTTTCCTTCAGAGCAAATACAGACACAAGGCAAGTCAATAGAGGACAGCAACAACGCACCATCACCACAGAGCTCCAGTTCTGACATAGTCCTGATCTCCTAGGAAGACATTTCCAAGAAACAAGCTTGCAAAGTACCTGGGAATGAGTATACCTCTATAAAGGGCATGTGTTACACTCTCTAGCTCTGTGCAAATCTTCCCATACCAAAACTTGATTGGAATACTGTTCTGTGACACATGCTTGGTAGACAGATATGTCTGTCTGGCCTTTCTAGAAAGGATAACTCGTGTCACTTCTTTTCTGCTTCACAGGTGTCAGCTATTTTTGTCTTTCAAATTATCTTCTGAGAAAGTACGAAATCAAATTAGTAGAAATTCTTCCTCATCTTCACTAGATGCTATTGTATCTGTTTTGAACCTGGAAAGGAGATTTTTTCTTCAAGTTTGTCTGTATTTTGTTGGTTAAATGAGAGATATTTACCATCTCTCTGGCTTATCTGACCTCCCTTGTAATTGTAAAGGGTATTTCCCAGACTCTGTAGCTGCTTTCCTGAGCATTCATGTGATCATGGGTTTCCACCTTCTAGCTGCTTGCCAATAATGCACTCATAATGTATTAAAAAGAGAGGACCAGAAGACACTAATCAGCAAACTTACAGGAGAAGATAATAAGGCAAAATTCAGAGGTTGATCTATCCAAGGCATTTCAAAACATGTATGTATATGTTAATAGGTAGATGTATAAATATATACATACACACTTCTTGATTCTTCACCATCTGCAATAGCTCCTTTACGATATTCTTCATTCAAACCCTAGAAAAATCTCATGTGTAGTTCTGGAAATCTACTAAGTGCATGCCTGCAATTTGGGAAGGCAGATTATAAGAGTATGTCATCTTTGACTTTTGTCTTTGCTGCCATATATTTAATAGAATTATATAAAATTTGATACCCAGTAGCCATGAACTGTCAGGTTTTGACATCAAAATGCAAAAAGCCTGAAAGTTAAAAAGACTATAAGTTCCATTACATTTTCCCAGTAATTTTTAAAGAAAACATTACCTTTGAGACTCTTCCAAGAATGGAAAAGACTAATGATGTATTTGATTTTAAGTTTAATTCTCTCTTTGGATGTTTTCTTTCTGTTTTCTTTCACATTGATTAATGCTGTGTTATTCTTCTGGGGTGAAATTTAACTTTTCAACTGTGCTTTGTTCTTTTCAATTGTTTTCCCCCTCAATTTCTCCTTTCTACTTTCTTAGTAAACTTAGGAGTTCTTGGGGAAATGCTGAAAATTCTTTTAGACACATCTGCTGTTTTCTTCAAAATAGTCTTAAATCCTACTCTAGGAAAACACAGGGAAGAAAATGAAACTGGAGTGCAGTCCGTGTAGCCTCACCACTCTTCAAAGTGGGTAAGTCATCAATATGATCTATAGCGAGCTATATATGATATAGCTCATTCCTGAAGTGTTTTTGTCATTGACCATTCTGCTTTAAAAAATAGAGGGATATGTAGGGGAGCTAACTACACTATGTCATTAATAGTCACAGAAAAAAATCAGAGACTCTGCCAGGCCCCAGTGCACTGGTCAGTGCTCTGGATTGCCATAATCCAGGTCTCTAAACATTTCTACAGTAACACATAAGCATCTGTTTCAGAAATACAACAATAAGTTTCCAAACTTTACCTTCCCTGATTTCATCCCTAAAAAAGTTAAAAAGGAAATGTCAAACAAGACGAAAAATAAGATTGAAGTGTGTTATGTAGCTAAGACTCCTTCTCTGAGTGCAGTTTCTCTGTGGACTTTCAGTCTTCAGCTTTAGTGCTTGTGTTCCTTTCATAAATTATTATTATTTAATGAGAAGCTGCTAAAGCATTACAGTCATGAAATGGGAGGTCCCACTGTGGCAGGTGTTTATAAACAAAAAGACCATTCTTGCACTAAAGGCTTTATGATTGTTCCCATTATTCCAATAAAATTTCAGTATGTGTCTGGTTTTATAGAGCTTCTGACTCATCATTGTTCTCCTTACTTCAAGGCAAACCATTTAAAGAGTAAAGTTTGACCCTTAATCACATGTGGGAAAACAAAAGCTTTCTCTGAAGTATCTGAGAACATTGTGTTACCAGAAGTTCAGAGAAATGATTAGTGAGAGCTCAACAGAAAGAGGCAGCAGACACCAACTAGAATTGCCTACAAAGTCCAAGGACACAGTCGAGAGCTGATTGGTATCTGTGGGAACAGAAGACAATACTTCCAGCCAAGATGGGAAGGGAAATTAAGAAATGAGATTATCAAGAACAGGGATAAAAGAAAATATAGAACAGAAGCAGCCATGAAGCTACATGAATATCTGAAGAAGTGAAAAAGTGAATGATGGAAAAGAAAGTGCAGTACAGTCAGTGCTGAGAAGAGAGCAGCCAGGCAGAAAGGGACCTTGGAATTTGGATTGACAGGAAGCTGAACATGAGCCAGCAGTGTGCCCAGGTAGCCAAAAAGGCCAATGGCATCCTGGCCTGTATCAAGATCAGTGTGGCCAGCAGGTCCAAGGAAGTGATTCTGCCCCTGTACTCAGCCCTGGTGAGGCCACACCTTGAGTACTGTGTCCAGTTCTGGGCCCCTCAGTTCAGGAAGGAGATTGAGGTCGTGGAGCAGGTCCAAAGGAGGGCAACCAGGCTGGTGAAGGGATCCAGCACAGATCCTATGAGGAGAGGCTGAGGGAGCTGGGGCTGTTCAGCCTGGAGAAGAGGAGGCTCAGGGGAGACCTCATCACTCTCTACAACTCCCTGAAAGGAGGGTGTAGCCAGGGGGGATTGGTCTCTTTTCTCAGGCAACTCTCAGCAAGACAAGAGGGCATGGTCTTCAGTTGTGCCAGGGGAGGTTTAGGTTGGATATTAGAAAGAATTTCTTTACGGAGAGGGTGATCAGGCATTGGAATGGGCTGCCCAGGGAAGTCGTGGATTCTCCATCCCTGGAGATATTTAAAAAGAGACTGGATGTGGCACTCAGTGCCATGGTCTAGTAACTGCAGCGGTAGTGGATCAAGGGTTGGACTTGGTGATCTCTGAGGTCCCTTCCAACCCAGCCAATTCTATGAATCACAATCCAATAGAGGTTTAGCACAGTCCATCTCAAAGTAGGCAAGGATCTTGGTGACAATGGGACTATCCTGAAAAGAGGTATCTGAACTATCAGTAACTTTGGAAGAGAATGAGGCAAAGAGTACAAAAGGACCCAAACCAAATCTGTTTTGCCCAGAGCTCTGTCTGACTTGAGAAGTATTGAGCTGTCCCACTCTGCCCTCCAAAAGAACTACTGTGGGGTTAAAGAATGGAATAGAGGTCTTTCAACGCCTCAGTCTTTCAGAAAAAAAAGTCTGATGAAAGATACCAAGAAATACAGCAGTCAAGACAAATCTGAAGCCTGAGTTCAATAGAACTAAAATGAGCTATTTTACCCCATTATCAGTCTCATCTTTCCAGAGCATGCTATGGATTTTGAAAGGGTGAACAGTTCTGCCTCCTAAAAACTTATGGGAATGTAGTCAGAGTACTTTGTTTCAGAAAATGGTGTTTTCTGCTTATAATTTCCCCTGTGACAGACCCTCAGTCTTACCTTACCGTAACAAAGATTGGAAAATTATATGCTACTAATTCTTCCAAGAGACAAGAACACACCCAAAGTAAGATCTGCAGCTAAAAATATTTTATGTTCACTTCCCCTACCCAAACACCACAAGTAATAGCTGCAGTGATGACTCTCAGTAGTAGGATGAGACTTAACAAGCCTTTTCACTGCAGTATCCTTCTGTCAGAAAACTGATCTCACTTCAGTTATTTACTAATAATTTTTGTCAGTTTTAACAACACAAAATATTTGCTAGTAAACCAAAGGAATATTTACAGTACTGCCTGTATGTGATGAAATTATTTCAGAGGCAAGGACACCAAAACACAATATGCTATGAATCGGGGATTTAAAGCTACCTATAAAGGATTTTGCAAGACAACAAAGTTCTTCATTCTTTAAGTTGGTCTTAATATTGATTTCAAATCCATTTCAGACCTACACTTTCAGAATCCCTGGCAAGAATTTATCTTCTACTTATAATTTGATTTACATAGCAAACGTGTTAAAGGTTACTGAAAAAGTTTCTTGAAGAGATATCCCTAGCAGAAATGACTACCCAGGCAGCAAATAATGCACGCTCACATAGAGTATAGAATTTCTTTTAATGTACTTAACCAAAGTAATGCTTGACAATACTCCCCTACCAGAATAAAACTCTATCATATGAAAGCTGCTCATGTAGCTGAGTAGATGGAAATCTTTCATAGTAGTTAAATAATATATGCAGCTTCACACAGAGTAATAAAATTACTATCATCAGAATTTCATATTGACCATGGGGGAAAGAAGTAGTAATGGGCCCCATTTATTCCTGATAAGATTTTATTATCTGCAGTAAAGTTATACCTTGAGATGTAGTTTGGAGGTTTGCGTTTGTCATACTTATGCTGACTTCTGCTTTTCAGACTATCTGGGCTTTGATTCGATAACACCTTGTAATTTCATGAATTCAGAAAAAGTGCCTAATGGGTCCTGAGGCCCAGTGCTTTGAAAAATTTAACATCAGAGACAATCAAGTCGGAGGAACCTATATATTTGGTTTGGAGTTCAAAAACTATAGCAGTACTACGCTTAGTACTACTAGGTCAGGCAGTTCAGTGAAAGTTTATTGCCAAAAAACTTCCACAAAAGTTAAGTGGGAGAACTCACCACTGAAAGACACTTCACTTATTAATCTATGTGCCATATAGCCTCAATGAAATAACTAGTAGGTGCCTACAAAAATTTATTTTGTTTGTTTTATACAGTGTTTGTGAGGATCAGAAACACTTGTGTAGAATTTTCTAATTAAAAAAAAATTAAAAAGGAAAATAATCCTTTTGGATTCGGTTGAAGATAAAATTAGGGATCTCCACTTTCCAGCTAGTAGTGAAGGAAAAACAATCATGGCATCTTTCATGCACGTGACTGGTGTCTTGTTGGCTCCAAAAAAATTGGTTGTATTGCAGCCAGGATTTGCAAGCATATTTTTCTGTTTTCTACTAAAGAGAGACAATAAAAAATGGTATCACAAGCTCTTCTACAGTCTCTGTTATGTTAATGGATGCATATTCCTCAATCCTTTTCTCTAAACTCTTGCCATCATGTACTAATCCCATCTTGGTGGCAGATAGCTGGGATATTCCAATAGTATATACATTACTGAAATATGATTTGGGTAACAGCTGTGGTACATAGCTCCCTCTCCATGTCTGATCACAGCTGCAAATCCATTTGAGTGGAGAAGGATGTCTTAGTTAAAGGTTTGGCAGCCTTCTATTTATGATCTAATCTTTGGTATAGCTGTTTCTGTAGTTTCATGGTTTATTTTATGTTGTATTAACAAGCAAGAGAGTAAGCACAGAAAGATGTATAACAATGGAACCAGTAACATAAAAGCCATTGCCATTTGGCTTCATGACAGTAAACAAAGCATGATCTGGCAGTTTTGAAAGAATCACATAAGAACCAGTTCTGTATCAACAACAAAAACACATCTGAATAATTTTCCAGTTGTGCTACATCTTAGCAGGTGAGGAGCTATTGCACAGATTTATTGGTTCACATTTACCCTAGTATAACTCAGTAAAAATAAATGGTGGAACGAAAGGGATAACTATGTAGTAAATGGTTTTTATAGCTTTGCTGAGTGAGTAAATAATGATAGAGAGGTTTTGTTGTCTACTATGGCACTTATTTTCTGCATTGTACATTTGTATTCATAGCAAATAGACTGAACATGTTTTAAGAAAAAGCAATCAGAAAAAGTTGCACATTAAGTTATATATCCAGTGTGAAAATTAAAACAACAACCAACATACCCAGAAGGGATATAAACATTTAGTCTTGATCTTATGAGCAGAAGAAACAACTCTACCAGTGTTCCTAAATTGCAGATCTGATGTCCTGCAGTGTTCCCACAGATTTATTCAGTGGGATTAAAGTGCTGAAGCTGAAGATAATATTACATTCTTGGGCATCCACCCTCTCAGCAATTACTATCACCACAGCAAGGACAGCAGAAAAAAGATGCAAAACAAGCAATGGCTCTCTGGACACTGAAGTTCACAAGTTCAGTGCATTAGTTTAAACTACCCTCAGCCTGTTAGATTTAGCTGCAGGGTTTAACCAGTCCTCAGCAGGATGCTGAAAACAGCATGGTCTTCTGCCTCTCCACTACATAGTAAGTAAGAAATCTCACTCCCAGGAAACTAGTGGTAAAATTTTGTTTTACAGGAGGTCACTGGGATCTTGCTGCAATCCAGCTCTCATTATGATAGAAGAATTTGCATATATTTTCATTTAATGCCAAATCTTATGCCCATTTCTCCATCACACTGAACTCCAATCCTGGTTTCACAAAGGGCAAGACAGACAGAAAAATAGTCCCTTTCACTTCTACAGGAGGAAATGAATAGTCATAGTTATAAAATGTTCATTGACACAGTTTACCACAGGGTGCCCTAAAGTATTATGAATCATAGAATCATAGAATTAGCCAGGTTGGAAGGGACCTCAGAGATCATCTAGTCCAACCCTTGACCCACCGGAGCAGTTGCTAGACCATGGCACTGAGTGCCACATCCAGTCTTTTTTTAAATGTCTCCAGGGACGGAGAATCTAAATCATGTGGCTTTTATGGTACAGGACAGACAAGTCTGAGCTCTTAAAATATGATATCACAAAATATTAGTGATTAAGCAGGTAATGAAAATTAACTCAGAGCAATTCTCCTTTGCTGCTACTAGGAATTTAGCTCCCTCCTTTTTTCAGTCCAAGAGATGGAGAAGGAATAGATTTTTTTAAAGTTAATTTAATAGCTCATTGCAGCCAATTAACACAAACTCAGACAATTTTATTAGTAGCACTGTATTTTCACATGTAAAGCCCCTGCCCTCAGATAAATCTAACATGCCTCCATAAAGCACTATTCCTTAAAAAATGCATATACCACCCTCAGATAAATCAAACAAGATAAGAGGTAAGGAATGCAGAGGACAGGTTACTGAGGGAGAAGGAACAGACAACAGAGGTGCTTCCCAAGAAAATTTTTCTATTTATTACTCACACATATATATAACCTACTCTGCTGTTGAGTGACATTCTATTTTTCAAGCAAGTAACCTGCAGGTTAGACACATAGAAATACAAGTTACTGTTATTTGAGCCTCAGTATAATCAGGAATAGACTTGCACCCTAGTGTGCTGACTGTATTACAACCAGAATAAAAAAGAATAATAATAAAAAGAAAGCTTTTGTCCCAGTAGACCTTCACAGTCCCATAAAATTAGAGAAAGGCCAAATATTGATGTTAAATTCAGCCCAGCTCTTTCCTGGTTTCAAGTCATCTCAAGTGTTTTATATATTGCACCCATGGGTTCTTGGTTGTTTCTTTCAGTTCCAAAAGTATTTGGCAATCACATTATAAACTGTTAAAAAAAAAAATGCAGGGACATAAATTACTTTAGACACTCTCAACCTTTAGAGAGCGAAGCAAAAACAGTGGAGGGAGAAGTAATGTGAATGTGAAATGGGGGACAAAAAAAAGTACTAAAAACATTTTACTTCCAAAGTTTGTCTGACATCCAAGTATCATAGAATCATAGAATACAAGAGGAAATCTTTTTGCTGTGAGGACAGTCAGACATTGGAACGGTTTCCCAGGGAATGTGGGATTTTCCCACCTTGGAAAGTTTTAGGTCTCAGCTCAATAAGGGGCTGGGACATATCAGTTAAGCAATAATATTAGAAGGGTTGGAGCAGATGATCCTCGAGGTCCCTTTCAACCTGAGAAAGTTGGTAACGAAAGAGATAATGAAAACCAGGATTTACTTCCAAGAAAACCAAAACGTGGTCTAAACTAGAAACAAAGATTACCACGAGTCCTGGTCCCCAGGACTACACTGATGTAGAGAAGTGATCTTAATGTTTTCAGATGTGTGCCTGAGCATTCAGATTATCAATGTTTTCAACACAAGCTAAGATCAGGATACTGAAATTTCACCAGCCTTCACATACATGCTCTGTAAGACTCCTATTTTTTTTTTTAAAGCAGTCTCACTAAGAGGCCTCTCCTGTTTTTTGGGAAATGGCAATAATATTTGGTAAGAGATAGCTGTCACTAAAGGAAGAATTTTCAACTCAAATAGGAAGATAAGTAAAGTATAATTGCTCTCACAGGCTCCGAGGCATGAAGACCTGACTGCTACTGGAAAAAGAGGTTTTGGAAAAACATGGGCCTTGGAGAGTCATGCTCTTTACCTTTCACCTCCATAACCAGCAAAGTTTGTCTTCTCTTTCTTTTAAGGAAGCAAGCAATCACACATGCCCACTTTAACCTCACTTGTTTCTAGGTAAATGGTCACCTAGAAGTCGCCAACTGATTTTATCTCCCTGGCCAGCTCCCTACACTCCATATTTTGTTAGTGGGAAGTACAAAAAAGGGCCATGGTCTCTCCATGCTTCCCTTTATCTTAGAACAGTATCATTACATTTTTCTAAGCAATTTCTTATAATATATTTTGTATGTCTTAAACAAAAGTAGTAAAATTGCATTTTTATCATAAGCACCAACAGAGTTACAAGTGGCACTATCCAACACTATTACAGAAGAAGGAATGAGGTTTGAACATTTTTCTGTCTTGGCTAGTTTTAATATCTGAATGTTGAACGTGCTGTGAGAAGTGATCCAACTCACCTATGACAGTGAAACAGGGAAGTTAAGAATATTTCAAAACAAGTCCTGAACCCAGGAAATTAAAGCAATTCAATAGCTGTGACAATGCACTGGAGTCCTGTGATGCTGGACTGGTAATTATTTTTTGGATCATGGGAAAAATCCTCAGATGAGGATCAAAAATGAAGGACACATTTTTTTTTTTTAACAACTGTAAAACAGAACCTAAAGACACAATAAATTGCTAAACTGTTCAGAGTGCTTGTTTTGCACACAAACAGCAAACCTGAGATAAGCAAACTCTCCTGCATTAGTTACAGAGATCAAAAGATGCCTAAATTAAAACACAAAAATCTTAAATACAGATGTGGTGACACAGCATGCTGAAATCATGCCAGGGGTCTTGAGTTTAGCCCACTTGGTTTGCAAGTTCAGTGGCCTTCTCTCCAAGTGTGGTGGTGGTGGTGGTATCAGCCCTCTGGGTAAGCAGCAAACTGGGTATTGTACACACACAGACACAGATGCTTGGACAGCAATTTCCAAGTGACAGATGACTGCCACTCCTGCTGTTTCAAAGCCTCTTTGTGATTGCTACACTTGCTGCTTTAGGTGCTTCACCTTACAGAACACAAGCTGAGTTAAGAGTAGCAGCAATTATTCTGCCAGCAGTGGGAAAATGTGAAAAGGGTGAGGAAAGAGCAATCAAACTACTTTGTGAAAGACACTAAGAGCTTGGGCAGGGGAATTTGGGATTATACTATGTTGGCCTTTTCAAGGACTGCTGACAACTCCTTTTGTCAACAGCTTTTCTAGCAGCAATGAGAAAACAGGCCACCAATATTGACACAGTTACAGAGTAGGCAAGGCTTGGTTATGCACCAACAATTAGTTTGAATCTATACCTGTGCCATGCACTTGATTGCTTCAGCAGTCAGCTGACTGTGAGATGGGACTTCAGCAGTCAGGTGAACTTCACAATAAGGATACTCAAATCAAACTGCTGCCAAAAGTGTAAGGTCTTGCCTCCCATCTCTCCTCTCCAGATCCTCCCAGCCACTACCCTACACACAGTCCTGAGACTCATCTCCTGTCCTTGTACTGGGTCTAACTTCTCTTCCCTGAGTGAGTTTCCTAACAGGTCAGGGGAATGAAGTATCCCAAAGAGAGGCTAGACAGGCACCACAGCTGGCCCAAAGTACTGAACAGAATTGTGTGACGTGGAGAAACAGGGAAGACGGTGGGGAGAAGGGCATTAATATCCACTCTTGCTGGCTATGGAAAGCTGTTAGATCAATTCAAAGTTGTATTTCCTTTTACCCCTCTAAATACGCCTCCATTAAAACATAAAGGTGTGACTTGTCTTGCTGTGCTGAGTCTGGAAATGCTTGAGGGCTCCAGAGCAGATGACAGCCATGCACAGGTGGCAGGGTTTTAAACAGGTGGAAGGAAAGCAGGAGAGGGTTAATAATCCAATAATTTAACATGCCATATAGAGATAGGTACCCAAACTCTACAAAGGGCTAGAGATACGTGCTAATGTGAAAAATTTACACTGAAATGTACAGCTGAATGATGTAAGAATTTCAGGGAAGAAATTATAAGGGGAAATAGCAAAGAGAAAAGCATTACAAAAGCATACGCACATGCAAAGGATGGAAGTAAACAGAACGTCTGAAATCAAACCTTCATGTTAGCTTCTGCCATCAAGGCATTTTCAGGTGTTTACCCTACCTTCCTTTCCCCTCTCCTCATGCCAGCATCAGCTAATGTGCAGCAGTGTGAAGGGGCTGATCAGTGACTGATCCAGCTGGAAACTCAAGTCCATGCCTATCTTACTTTTCAGCTGGATCCCTTCCTGAATCTGACTGACCACATTACTGCATGATTAGTAACAGTATTAATGTACTAGCAGGCTGTACTTGGGTGAGTTCAAGGCACCCATCACTCTGCTACCCAATACCCCCCTGCAGCACAACACTGCCATCCTCTCTGGGGCTCAGTTGTATCAGCCTGGGAGATCTGTCCAGTTATGCAGCAGTGGATCTCTGCCTTGTTCCCAGTCACTGTTGTCTCATTAGCAGATAAGGAGAAAGTTGCATCAAATGCTTTGCTTTTTCATCTTCCTTGTGAATACACTATTCTAATTAGAAAACAGAACGTAGAGAATGAAATATAAAGTGGTACATAGGTAGAGAATTCTTACATAGCTACCTGTTCTAGGAAGTAAGGGGAAAAATGATGTTTTCTGGAGTCTCATCACATTCTCACTTATGTGTCAGGAAGGCCACAGAAACTTGGAATAAGAAAGGCTAAAAAAAAAAACCTGTGCAAATATGAAGTGCTTATATTTTGCTGGTTTTGTGAAAAACATCCTAAATAAGTACCTTTTAAAAGACTGACTGGATTCTTTATTGACTAGAATTAAGGGAGGTGGTGTTTCCGTGGGGGGTATTTTGAGAGGCAAATGGTTACAGTGCACACTGTTACACTGGGCTAGAACCATGAACTGAAGGACATCCTCTCCCTTCATGTAGAACTCAACCTCAGCATCTGGTTTCTGATGTAAACTCATTTACAAAGTGACAACTCTGATGCCAAGTTGTAACGTTAATAGGTAGCAGGCTGTTAAAATAGGGAATTAGGATGAAAATGGCAGACATCCAAGAATTATTTCTCAGATCAAATACAAGTAAGAAATATTCATGTTTCAGTAACTACAATAACACTGCTTGAATAACTTCCTTCAAATAATAGCATAGAGCCTGAACCAAGTAAAGCCCTTATGTGGCTGATGACAGCAAAGCTGAGCATGGTTTTCCTTGTCTAAGCCATAATGGTTCTGTACACATAGTTGGCACTTCTGAAAGGAAGATGAATTCTGGCAACCAGATCTATTTTCCTTAACAGATGTTTTGAAATATGGTAATGAGGTATGGGTTTCCTAAGCTGTCAGCATGGAATTCACTAACCAAGAAACAAAACAAAATGGATCTGACACAATCCATCTTTTCCTTTTAAACCTCTAAAAACTACATTAGATTTTACATTAATTTTACAAAACACTGCTTGCAATCAATTATGTAATAGTACATCTACCTCTGCTAACACAATTTACTCTCAACCTGTCCTTCACTAGCAGTTTGTAACAGACATCATGTCTACTTGAAGGGTTTCAGAGTGGCTCTGGCACCTAGAACACAATCACATTCTCCCCAAAAAAATAAAAAAATCAAACAAGTAAAAAAGATCAGAATAAACACTGCTGGGTTTGTTGGTGTTGTTTTGTTTTTGTTTTTTGTTTTTGTGATATGGTCAATCGAATGCTGTAGTTTGAAAAATGCAACACATCTTTAGATAGCAAACAAAAATCATACTGAACTTGAATCTTAAGTAATTTCTTAAACACAGCTTTATCTTCACACTGATGAAAGCAGTACTAATGAAGGACCAAGCTAGAATTACATGCCTAGTAGGGGGATGAAAGAGACTAATTCTCTTAATTAAAAGCTGAATTGTGTTTACATTTTCCACATATAGAAGTTGCCAAACTCTTATTTCCTGTATTTTTCTAAAATAACTCTCACATATGTCTCAGCCTAAAGGAGCAAACTGTATCATGATAGTGTACCCTATTAAATGTTCATATCCCCACAAAGAGTAAGCAGTTGAGAAACACAAAAAACCCTTCAAATTACATTGTTACTCATGTAAACAATAAGTTTATGTACATGATGTTTTGTCAGACATTGAGTTGAGTCACCATCTCTGTTTAATGTCATTTAATGTGCTTAATGGTTGTTTATATGGGGTGTTGGGGGATATGGTTTAGGGAAGAACTTTGTAGAGTAGGTATAATTGTTGGATCCCAAGGGTCTTTTCCAACCTGGAAGATTCTATGATGTTGTGATAAAGAGTTATCTTTGTTTAGCAGGTAAAAAAGCTACATTGAATCCAGACAACATGGAAAGAACATCAGTAGTCCTTTTTATCCAACACACATCATGAGAAAGCAAGTAACACTGGTAGCTATATCAATAACATTATCACTAGTAGAAGTCAAAGCTTTGCCAGTTGTTAGGGCTACCTATCAGTTCTTCTTATGAAGCCCTGAAAAGAAGAGAAAATAGCAACTGGTCTGACATTTTTCTGACAGACTGTAGATGAATTGCCCCAAAACAATCACACCATCCAATTTCAGACACAACTGCTCAGGCATTTCCATGAGTAAGGTTAGAGAAAACCCCATTAGTCTGTAATTTCAGACAATTTTAGTGATCATTCCCTGAGAAACTGTAGCATCTCATGCACTGGAACAATAGTTTGAAATGTGAAACACCGATGGGTAGGATTTTGTGTCAGAAATATGTTCCTTACTCTTATGAAAATCCTCTCAAAGTTGGTCAAACTATGAAAACGTGAGCTACTGCTATGAAAAATACTTAGGCCTCTATAGGAGTTTTGTCAGAGATGGCTAAAATGCTTGGATCTTCTATCCTTTCTCTATCACTATCTACAACTGGACTTATCACCTGGTGTTTTCACTTGTCCTGCAGAACTTGACTCCAACAGGGAGAGAGGGTGAAAAACCTCCCTCATCCCTCTGAGCTGCACCACTGCAAGGCAGTGTAATGGAGGATACTGAGTCTGCCTTCTCTTCACCATCACCTCTCACAAAGGAAAACTCTGCTGGGCTTAAACATAGGGGAAGAACCAAATTTATCATAGTTACATTTACCTGGGTTTTACTGTAAAAGTTACATGTGGTCTGCATGACAGACTCTCAGGTCCTTTTTTTTCCACTCTTCTGAGTGGCTGGGAAATGTTACTACTCCTGAATTTTAAATCAAATACTGAGTATTAGAGTTTCAAAGCAGTACTCCCAAAATGCTATTTGTGTCACAGATCAGTAGCTGAATCTGAGTTTCTTACTTTTCTCCTGAAGGGAGAAGAAGATAGCCCATGAAGAGAGGTTGAGATAGAAAGAGAAGAGTGATGAGGCACTGGAAGAAGACTAGAACCAATATCTTCAATAACAACTTCTAGTTAATTCCCACCTGTAAAGTGTAAATACATGCTGTGTATATTTAGGTATGAAAATATATGCATTGAAGACTTCGAAGTGATCAGATGAAAACCATAAAAATGAGTAAAACAAGAACTTCTAATAGACATGTAAGTGCTTGTGTGAATATGACTTTGGAGTAGCAAGATGTATTTATATAATAAAAATCAGTATTTCAGTTTTATTTTGCTTTTTTGACTGACTAAATAAAAGTGAGCATATATTCACATGCATACCTAAGGAGAGAGAGATTGGAATAACCTCTATCAAAATCTCAGCTATATTAAAAATCAAACCTTTGATCTCAAGCTGGTAGTTTCCCCCAGTCTCCCATTAAATAAGTCCCTTCCATCCCCACAGAGTTAGGGTTGCCCTTTCTATGAAGACTTTGAAAGACATCACCAAAGCAAGTCATGTTTTTCTCCCTCTACTCCTTGTGTAAAATACACTAAAATGAAGTTTCATTATCACAAGCAAAATGCTATTTCCATTTGCTGCTGAGGCACTCCTGCACTGACCTGAAAAAGCCAAGATTGTGTTAAGTTTGATGTTTCCAATAAATAATGAGTAACTGTAAACCACACTGATATGTGCTTCAAAAACATGACTTCGTATTTATTTTCCTTAAGCGCTTCAAACGTTATTATGCTTTTGTATTGCTAAAAAGAGATTTTATATATAGTAAAGGATGGTTTTCTCTTAGTCTTTGCCGAGCGTTCATATTAGTAGCCATGCCTTTTTTGGACTACATAAAGTGGCTAATCTTGTTTCCCATCCGTTAGTCCTCAAAGAGATACAGGATTTCACCCATGATGACAACAAAGCAGGGCGTTGGGAGACTGAACCAGCAAACGTTTCAGTTTCATTAAGCATAGCAGTGATCTTTCTGAGGCATAAAATGTCTTGGAGAAAGCATCTTGAATTTCTGAAAACACAAAAGTATTCTTTTTGGACCTACCAATCCACTGACTCCTACAATGACTGTAATATTTATGTTGAGAAGAACTTCAAAGCCTTCCTGAAGAAATGAAATGCAAACTAGGTTTTCATTACCTCCCTAAACAATAGCCCATCCACTAACAAAACTTGGCCATGCTTCATGTTACCTCGTGTTATAGAAAGCAGCAAAATACAAGAAAACTCTCTAGATTTGAGCAATTTCAATAATTTACCATCACAAAACCACCTACAGCATGACTTGCTTAAGCTCTGAAATCAAGAAACATTGAAGACATTAATAATGTACACTGGTGTCATGTGTCATCTTTCATTTGCCATCCCCATCCATATTTTACACCTCCATCAGCAGTGTTTCACTTCAGTGGCAATGGCACATTCATGGAAATGCTGCGATGAACTGCTCTAGTGGTTCTAAGGTGCTCCCTTTTGCCAGTGTTTTACTAACATTCAGGTATTTCACTTATACTCATGTGCTGATCCCTGCAGCTTCTTGCAGTCAAAACATTTACTTTAACATCCACTCAACTCTGTTTTTCTCAGCTGCACCCTTACTTTGGCCATTTTACTTTCAGGTCATTCAAAAACACCTCTGAAGCTTTTGATGTTCTGTGAGATGTTTGATGTTCTGTGAGATTTGAAAGGCTGCTGCCGCCTTGCTGTGTGCTACTGTAGCTGTAACAGAGCCACTGCCTGATGCTAGCTCTATGTAGAAGGAGAATTTAATCCAGATTATTTAGAAAAAAAAAATGTTTGATTTCCATCATTAGCACCGTATCAGAAAAAAGCAGCCCAAATTCAGTTGTGTTGACTTACATATAAGGAATCATAAAACAGTCACTACCTTGGATCTGATTTTAAATAAAGGATCTGCTTTGGCTTTAGCCTTGCCACACACTGCCAGTGGTTCCTGCTGTGCAAAGCAGCACTCCTCAGTTTCCTAAATCGCAATGGCTGTCAAAAAGATGTAGGCTTTGTCACTCTTTTTTTAGCTGAAAGTGAAATGTGGGTCCTGTATTACTGTTGCACATAAGCATCCTGGCCAACTGCAAGCACTGGCTTGGGTTCTGACACTAGCTACGAGAGGCAGTGTCATGCTACTGGACATGTCCAGATGCCTGCCAGCTACCAACTCCATTGCCAGAATTTCCATTCTATGATATTAAATTTGGGAACAATGGTGTAAGTCATGATCCAGTCTGCAGGTCTGGCTGCCCAGTGACTTTATTTTCTAATACAGCACTACCATGGCCACTTTCCTAGATGAGGATGAACCTTATGGCTCCACACTCTACCAACCTTCTAAAAATTCTCTCCCTTTTCCCAGGTGAGTTTTGATTTACTGGCAGTTCTCAAGGAGCTGTCTTCCTTTTGTTCAGTGATAGGTATGATCAAGTATTGTCTTGTACACAGTGCCATGCAAGTGCACCCATCCAACTTTTAACACCACAAGGCAAACAAGTGTAATTCTCAGATTCATATACTCATCATTTCCTATAGCAAATTGGCACCATCCCTGTGCCACAGCTGAATTTGGCAAACAATTTAACCATGTCAGCAAGGCTGATTAGGAGACATCTCCTGAAGTCTCCCTGAAGGCCAATGTTTAAAATGTGATTTTAAATTACATATTTCGTTTTTCTCATTCACAACTCTGTTAGACTTTTCCTTGTATGTGACCATAAATATTAAACAGAGTTCAGACAGCACATTCATTTCTGATTTTGTGTGGGGATTGTAAGAACCAGCCTTTCACAGAGAAAGAATAGGGTTCACAGGCATGTATTTAAATTGCTACTTTATTCCTTACACCTATATGGAGAACAGGAACAGAAAATTGCAAGTTCAGTTCACTATAGTAAGCACATTAAGCCATGAGACTCAGATACAAAAAGAAATGAGAGCAAACTTTCAATCTTTCTTTCAGGGAATAATTCCTGACTATTCCCAATAAGAACTGACTGAGGTATGATCTACTAGCAATTTTCAATTATAAATGGTTCTGTTTTTTTAAAGAACTTCAGTCAGTATTCAGTGTTTCAAATAACCTGAGTAATAAATAACTAACTAAATAAATAATGTGCTGATAGCCTTTTCCAACAGTGCATTAAATCACATGATTAAATCTGACACATACTTTTCATTGAATTTTCTTCTCAGGGCAAGGGGGTGCCTAGCTTAGAAATAGTTTTTCTCTTTTTAGGTTATAACATAATAAAATCCAATTCATTGTTTATTCATTAGAAAAAGTGGTGTCAAAACATATGAGCCGGAGGCAAGTATGATAAGATTGTGACCATTTTCACTTTCTAAGGAAGCTCAGGCAAGAACAGTTTTCTCCCAAATTCTGTCTCATCCAGATATATTTTACCCACAATATAGAACAATTTTACTCAACCAGTGACCCAGGAGATAATGAAAGCTGGGCCAAGAAATAGTAAAAAAAAAATTGGTTGTAACCAAGGGTTTAAAGAAATGTCATGCATATTTTTATTTGTTATGATTAAATAAACAGAAAGAAGGAAATGAAAACAATATAAAGGGACTTTGATTTTTTTTTTTCTGATTGGTTGTAAATTAAGTTAAATATGCAATTAATATTCTGTCCATCTTTTTTTTTTTCAAAAACATTTGTGTGGCTCTTGGATTTTTTTGAGAAAGGGCAGGTTCATAAAGTCTTAGAATGGTTTGGATTGGAAGGTGCCTTAAAGATCATGTGGTTCCAACTCCCCTGCATGGTCAGGGACACTTTCCACTAAATCAGGTTGCTCATGGACACATCATACCTGGCCTTGGTCACTTCCAGGGAGGGGGCAGCGAAAGCTTCCTTGGGCAGCCAGTTCCAAGGTTATCTACTTTATTTTTAAAAAGAATGAGATGCTGCATCAAGGAATGAGCACTGTTGAGACAACTTCTCACCCTAGGACTGAGCATCCCTTGCAAGCACTTGGTATGTCTGTAAAAGGAAAGGACCTTAACTTTGAATTTGATTTCAGATTCACAGCTGAGTTTAATATCATAGGCTTGAACTGGAAGGGACTTTTGAAGGCCATCTAGATCAATGCCTCCTGCAGGAAGCAGGGACATCTTTAACTAGATCAAGCTGCTCAGAGCCCCGGTCCAACCTGGCCTTGAACGTTTCCAGGGATTTGGCTTCTACAACCTCTGTGGGGAACCTCTGCCAGTGTTTCATCACCCTCAGTGTAAAAAAAGTTTTCCTGATATCTATGTCTAAATCACCCCTCTTTCAGATTAATCCCATTACTCTTTGTCCTACCATGACTGGCCCTGTTAAAAAGTCTGTCCCCATGTTTCTTATAAGCCTTCTTGAAATATTGAAAGGCTGCAAGAAGGTCTGATGCAGATCCTGTTCTTCTCCAGGCTGAACAACTCCATAGGCATGACAGGGTGCTTTAAACAATTTTAACTGACCTATCCCTTACAGAAAACTGAGAACTGGAGATCAATACTCTCAGAATATGCAGTTAAATCTTCCCATAAACTTAACTGGAATCTGAGCTTCAGAACTAAGTAAGAAATCTGTTGGACCTTACAGCTGTCCCAATACTATATTTACAGCCCCTTCTACTTGCAAACATGAGTGCACAGCTTAGGAATAGGGAAAAAGTTTTTGAAATAAGGCAGGTTGTTACGGGTTTTGTTCTTTTTTAGTTACATCTTCTAGTTTCTAGCTACATCTTCCTAGTTTTGTTTTTTGTCACACCAACTCAGACTTAAGTCCTGGACTTTGATGGAAGTATTTACACAAATCCTCTTAAAAGCAGAATTTGATCCTCCATTATTAGTCCCAGGAGCAGATGGATGTATATGTTTGTACCTGTGATTAAGACACAATCCATTATAGAGGATATTGTACATATGCTGTTGCCCTAAGAATAGGGAAAACCTGTCATATGTCAAGAATTAAGCACATCAAACTAAGCCCATTAAACTGAAAACAAATGCTCAAAAAATGTAAGAACTGGTAAATATTTATAAAGTGTTATGCCCATCTAGGTCAACACATTAAGTGAGAAGAACTTCTTTCTCAATAGCATTGTTCATACAAGTCACTGCTTAAAATTGTGATTACCAAAGAAATTTCACAAGAATTTTCTTGCAGGACATTATGAGCTTCTGCAGATCTGTAAAATCTTCGGGGTTTACTTCTATGAAAGGCAAAATAACAGTATCTATGACAAAAAAACCCAAACTCAAACCTCCAGAAGCAGCTAGGGTTTAAGAGTGTTATGATCTGTTACATGGACCTATGTTTGGGATACTCACATTGCAGCTTGGCAAAAACATCAGGCACCAGAGAACCAGTTCTGCTTCCAGATCAGACCCAGGGTAAGACCTGCACTTGACCCTATAGAATGCTTCAGCTCAATCCTTAAGCTCTGCCTTTTGTATTATGTGTTAGGAGATCCACTGGGTGATCCTCCCTGAGCTGCCATGTTCCTTGCACTTCTCTCATGTAGCATGTGGTATTGGAAGTTATAAGGGCTCTGGTTTATTTTACAGGTTAAAATGTAATGTCTTAGGCTTTTCTCCTTCCATTTTTCACACTGTTGACAAGGTTGCAATCAGTATTTAGTGTCAAATTCTTAGACTCTACTGGAACCTTACCAGGAGAGGAGACTCCCCATCAGCCCACTCATTAACAGCTTCCACTCATCTAGGAAACAGGAAACGTCTGCTCCTGCATGTAAGAAAACAAGAAATTTTGGAGGTTTCCACTGCATCTCACAGCTCCTGTTCAATCAACCCCAAGAGGAAATATGGGAGTGGTTTGCAAAGTCCTCAGCAGCAAGACAGAACAATCCTGGTGTGAGGAGGCCCACAGACAGCCTGCTGTCTTGATCCTCAGCCAGAGCTAAGACCACCTACCAATATCTACTCTCTGATGGAATCTCAGTGCAGCACCTGCCACATAATTCAAAGGATCTTCAGAATCCTTTCAGAATCCTGTTGGCCCATTCCTCTGAATGGGAATAGCCTTGGTAAAACTGGGGGGGAAACCATGGCTTTAACTGCACAAAGTTAACATAAAGCTTTGTAGTCAGTGCCACACAGGGAAAGGGTGAGTAACAGAGTAACTGGGGGGGTGTGGGGGGGAGGGTTAGGGAGATAAAAAAAGTGGCATTCACCTTACGGTTTCTCTAAAAATCAGCCATAAAAACTGGGATTAATAAACTCCATTAAGAGACAGATAGCTTTATTGGAATAGCAGTAACAGTTGTGTCTTTAAGGCAGAAAGGATGTGAACTGGGTAATATTACAGGCATTACTTTTGTTCATTTTAGAGGTCCAGTGAATCTCAGGAAAATCCCTCAATCTTCTTAATTTTCTTCCAGCCTTACACAGTTCCTTTTACTATCCTAAAGTTACACATTCCAGGTATGACCATGCAAAGCTTGAAGGAGGACACTCAGCACCATTTCCTAACTATCCAGAAAATAAATGATGCAGCGTAATGGGAGACACTCCGAAGGAAAGTGGGTCTGGGTTACAAGTAAAGTGTGCTGAAACCTGGGTATCTGGGCATGTTGGAGTGAGAGTTCTGGACTGTCAGTGATTCCACACTACCGAAAGGCTTGAGCCAGAAGTCAAACCCATGGAAGGAGGATTAATGTGCTCAACAATTTGCTTAGTCAAGCAACCATTTGTGCAGCACTGACTTCAGAGTCTCTTCCTGTACAGACAATTACTGCAGAGCAGCTCCAGCTCGAAGCCACCCCTAGTGAAAGCTGAAGATGTTGATGTTGCAGGTCTGGGGATTGTTTTCTGCAGACCAAAAGTCTGGGATACTTCCTTATAACAGAAGGCAATATAACATAATAGGGCAAAACATTAGCTTTAAACCTGTAGTATGTAATTTACACAAGTAATTATGAAAAGATAAAAGTTCTAATAAGATAATAAAGATACTAATTTTCTAATGATGCTGCAACTATTTGTCTCAAAAATTAAGATGTTTGGTTAATGAAAGGTCATTATCATAGATAAAATATAACAGCAGATGTTAAATGATCTGCAATACATACAAAGATCCTTCTGTTTTTCTATTTAAGTCATAAAGCTACAACCTCCACTTCTAAGTCTGTCACCATGGAATTTACTTTGACCAATTCAGCAGAAGGACTTTGGTGATAACAATAACAGTTAATGATGAGGAACTGCCATATGACTGGAAGCAGAGCCTGAAAGATTATGCTTACTAAGCATTAATCAAAGACTGCTAGTGCATGCTCTGAAACAGAGCTGACATCTGCCATACTTAAGGGAAAGAGTAAGAAAGCAAAAGCTATTTTTTCCCCAACGATTTCCCACCACACACATAGGTAGGGAAGGCAGGGAAAGTAAATAAAACATGATGAAGTGCTGACACAGGACAGCCAAAGACCTGGTGGAGTGATGAACACCACACTACCTGCAGAACAACAGGACATGACCTTCAGGCTTTGTGTCCCATCCAGCATTTTGACAAAGCTACAGAGAAAAACATATGCACTGAGGGAGTGCAGCATCTGCACAGCATCTTAGGGAATTCCCGATTCCCTGGTCCACCAGTTTTCAGGAGTTCAGCACTGCAATATTGATTTCTCATCCCTCTTTTAATTCTGATACTTGTCTTTCTTTCTACTGTACTCAGGAAAATCATGAGCATGTTTAACTGCAACAACTCCAAGACCTCTATGAGAGGTTGAAGGTAACTGAGAAAGGAGTTGAAAAGATCAGATGTAAAAACAGACAGTTTAAAACAGCAAACACAATTTAACAAAAGAAAATAAATTATAGAGGATCAGATGCTATAAAATTTAAAGATCTTTCAGTGAAAATTGTTCTAATATTACAAAAATAAGAATTATAAAGCTGATCCTGCTGAATGACACCTTTGAGAGAGAGGAACAACTAAACACATGAGGACACTTGTACTTTCTCTTCGCATTTATCTCTTACTTCCTATTTGTGCTGCTCTGGGTCACAGTGGTCACTGATAATGACCACTGAAGAATATCAGAGTATGAAATAGCTGAAATGCCAGGATCTTTCCAAAGAAATGGTTTATCCCATCCAAATCAGCACTTGACCCTGAGTCTGTTTTATTAACCTTGAGCATTTAAGAAAATAGACTCCTTTTTTCCTGTTTAGTTTTCTGGTCCTATATGTCTAAGATTCTGGGTCTACACATCTAGGATACAGCTAAATTTGTACCCTTCTGTCCTGTCAACAAGCTTTAAAATATATGTGTGCTTTTGTAACTATCAGAAAATTTGTAACTATCAGTAAAAATTACACTGGGCTATTTTTACATGCAAAAGTGGGTAGAGGCCATTTAAACTGAAGAGGGTATTGAAAAGTGAAGCTATAGATGATATGGTTATGTTAGACAGAATTAGGTCTGTATTCTTTCTTCAATTAAGTGTCATCCTACTAAAATCAATGGATACGAAGATAAAACCAAAGCTTAACACATGTTGTTATGTTTACTCCTTATTGCACATTTATTTGTATATGTGACATAAATAAAGGACCATGTTGCCAAAAGCCTGTACATCTTTCTGACTTTATTAGTGATTTAAAGAAAGATACTAACTCTGCTTGGACACTTTGCATCACTTATCTGTTGCACAGTAGAAGTATACTTACACTTTTTCACTTGAGCAAAACACATGACATTTAAAGGGCTGAAGCAGCAGCCATCTCAAATTTAAACGCTTAGTTACATTGGACACTTTTAAATCCTTTGTTGCCTAGATTCTGAGCTTAGTTCAGCTTGGTGATAAAAATCCCAGGTAGGTATTTTATTAGTATATTCACCCATGGAGAAACCCCCACGTTGGGGAAACAGTTCAGAAATATACAGGTTGTGAGCAATCCTGACTTACTTCAATTTAGGCTACATTGGGTTAATGGTTATTGAGGCCTAGTTAGAGGCTTTCTGAGAATGAGCTACTGGGAAAGAGATAACTTAATCGGCAACAGAGGAGGGAAATAGTTATGTGGGAAGAAGGTCCCGTGAGAATGGTATGTGTTGTTGGAGTATAAGGCCACCTGCATGATAAGATGATGTAAACAAGGCTCCTCTATATAAAGTGAGTGCAAGTTGCTAATAAACGATTTTCCTGCAATCATATTGATGCGTACATGGAATCCTTAAGCCTCCGCAGATTGCTTTCCCACACCCCCACACATCCCATTCTCAGGGACAAAAAAATGTCTCTGATGACTTGCGGCTGCCCAGCTCATGCAAGGAGAGGAACACCAGGTGACAAAGAGTATTACAAAGCCCTGTGTCACTTGAGCAGCTCAGAGGACAGCTCAGAAGGATGCAAATAAAGTTTACACCTAGCACTGTGTTTTGCTTTCTTGCTGTAGATGGTAAATAATTGAGAAACAGCAAGGGTCAGGCTGCTGCAAAACCATGAAGCCGTTGCCTGGGCATTCAGTCCCAGCTGATGAAGCACTACAGCACGCACAGCAAATGCTCTCTTTTGCCTTGTAGGGCTATCAGGAATGACATGGGAAGGGAACTTGACTAATTGTGGAAGCAGAGGAGGGGTGCAGAACAAACATTTGCAGCTAAATGTTTGCTTAGCTGCTCCAAATGGATCAGCCTCTGAGGCCTAGAGTCATGGTGATGAAGTATGGCCAAAACAAGACATCTATCTGGAATCAGCAGCAGCCTTTCCCTCTTTCTGTATATGTGCAGAGACACATCTTCTTCTTGCTCCAACTTCTATGTGAACAATGAGCTTCAGCTTTGCTATTCTGCTTGCAGAACCCATAAGTTTTCAATCAAATGGAATAACAGCATAAATCAAAAATATTCACAGAAAATTGATTTAAGGATCTCCAGTGATAGGCAGAAGTGAAGCATGAAGAAAAGAATGTGCTACACATCAACATTCTCATCCTTCTTTTGTATTTGTATTTCAGTACCTTTAAAATTAATTTAAAATTAAAAATTCCCAGTCATATCACAAGGGAGCTTTTGCTGTGTATCATGGCTGGGAAAATAAACTACATAAAAACAAGGTGACCTGCTGAAGTATATGGCTCTTAGTATGGAAAGGATATTTGAAGCTGCTTTTATCCCTTATTTGTTTTATTATTTATGAGGCCATCTGCAGCCAGTCAGTTCACCTAAGCCTGGGCACAGCTGAAAGACCTTTTTTGTTGATGTTTCTGCCATTTCTGCCATGGAATCTGCCTCTTAAAAAGATGTGATGTAAAATGCTCTACTCACAGCTGCTCCCCAGTAGCTCTATGATTGTTTGATATTAAGGTGATCAAGGTCTGTAGGATACTGCATGCTACTACCTTTACAAAAAGCATCTAATGTACAGGTAATTCACAGTGAAGCATTGACAATCAAAACCTAGCATATTTATGCCAATTTTGTTCAGTTGTTCCAATTTTTCTGTGCCTTTTTTCATTTAAATACCTTTCAATAACAGGAAGTCTTGCTGGGTAAAATAGCTGAGAAACATATATTAAAGGAATATTAAAAGTATAAGGAAACCAAATCCTTCTAAGTCAAGATCTTAAGTCAGACACCCCCCATTTAGTCCAACACCTTCCACATATGCTCAGCAATTCAGTCTCTGTGCCCTACACCTCATTAGGTTGGGTTCAGCTGTTCAGTTTGTGCACAGAAAAGCTGCCATTCCTCATAGAGCAGGAGGATTCCTGAGTATTTCCATCTGCTTTGTGAGAACTCACCCCTTGAAAAACATGGGAAGAAGGATAAGTGTTGAGCCGTGATAGCCACCAGAGGTAATTCACTTTTAATGTTCTGAGGACACCACATCTCAGCTTCTTGCAGCTATTGCTTACCCAAAGTTGCATTTGCAATTACCAGCCTGCAGTTGAGGATCTCATTTCTATCATCAGTTCCAAAGAGGACAGTAAATATTTGCCAAACACAAGCTGGCTAATCACAAAGCAAAGTTTTAAATGTGAGTTTGAACCTGCAAAATGCAGCAAGACCATGTTTTCACATTTTCCTCTGCAACATTAAGACTAACAGACTAACAAGTTTCTTCTATTGGCTTCTCAGCTTTTGGCAGGAACTCTCTCACTATATATATATCTCCCAGGAACTATAGACTTAAGGAAAAATGCACATCTACATGTCTTGAAATAAAACTACCAGAATTAACAGCACTGTAACATACAATAAAAAATTTAAAAGTCCGGGTATGATAGAGGAACAAGGTACACTTTGGCCATACAGCCACATAGCATTTTGCAGAAAATCTGTTCAACAGTCCAAACACTGTATTAGAATTATGGTTAAGCAGATATAGTGAATTAAAGAAAATATAGCAGTAGTCTGTCATCTATGTAAATGGCCAGCAATCTGACCTAGTTGACTTCAGGGTGGTTGGACCAGATAACCTTTAGAAGTCAATACAAGTACTATGATCATTTTCTGAAGAACCACAGAACCACAGCCTCTAGAGGGTATCTTACATGTTCCAGGTGCATTTTTCTAAGACTGGACATGTAATTTGTACAGGTTTGATAAAAACACATGGCAGCTTATGTGGGGCTTCCCATACAGATTTAAAATATTGTTTGGGTGGGGGGGTTATTATTTCATGTTGTTTTAATTTATTTTTTTTCTTACAGGCTTCTTGAACACTCCATCAAGTAGCATTCTGTCATATTTTCTTAATATCTTAGTTGAAATTTTAGGCTGAACATGGACAAATCCACTATGCTTCTATCTACATTATTTTGTTCTAAGTAAAATCACACTGTGCAAGCGGTAAGAACGCATGATGACATTTCTCTCCCAAAATCTTCTAGATGTATTTAGAAAATCTAAAGTAGGACTCATGCAAAATGTCAGATCTAATTTAGAAAGTTCAGTTTCTAAAATGCTGTTTTACCACTTCTCAGAAGTTCTGCAGCAAAACCTCATTCAGACAGAATGGTCTCTGTTAATGCTACCTACTAACTAGCGTTACCATGTTAGTACAAATGATTATAATTTTAAATTATTAATCACAGTGAATCAGAACCTTATAAAAGTAGTGAATTTACACAACCCATCACCTATTTTCTCCAGATGAAGTATACATGTTACTTTTCATGTCTACTCTGGAAAAAATGAGCTTCTATCAATCCCAGGGGAAATTATTCCACCAAGTATTAATTTTGGAAGTCCGTGAGTTTCTTCCTGTCAGAGTTCCTTCCAACCAAACCCCCAAACAATTATATTTTAAATTTGAAATCACATTCTGTCAACTTTGCCCCAAGAGACAGCTCAATACAAAATCTATACATTTACTTTATTTCCCTCTATGCTTTTGTGAATCTGGCCCTTATTTCAGAAATTGCCTGCTGTTAAACCAGCAAGCATAGGGAGAGCAATAAGATCTGGGGAAATAAGATCCTTCATCTCATAAACAAAATTGGAATAATATGGTTCCATACTTGCATCCATGCATCTTTCCTTCCTATACAGTCAAAATATTGATATTAGTCTATCATGGGCACACAAGAAGTACTTTGCAATGCTGAAACACTCTCAAGCACTTTGAGAAAGATGTCTTGAATTTTGTTGCCAAATCGTTGTATTTTGAGCCTGACAGAAATTAAAGCTAGAGTCAATAGATGATAACATGACCCCGAGTAGTACAGTGAACACATGTAATATTTGCTTTTTATTGTCTCTGTATCATCTTTCACAGATGCAAAAAGTCCATATTGTCTTTCATAGCTTGTGGATGTCTCATACCTTGCAAATACCTCTGCTAGAATGACTGGGAGGCAAAAAGTGGGAACTACCTTCCAGTGGCTGAAGACTCAACACAACAAAGGGATGAACTGAGGCAGTCTGTAATTTACACACAGTGTTTCAGTCTGTTACATACTAAAGTACATGTGAATATGTGAAGGTTATACTACAGCCTATTTTCCCTCAGTGGTCTTGCTGCTCTCTCAGTAGTATCTGTTTTGCATGAGACATTGTGCAGTGTTTCTGTACTGAAGGAGTATCACTAGCCCTATTCCTCTGTTAGTAGTTGATGCTGTATAATACACTAGTTTGTAAAAATGTTAGTCTTTGTTATCTTGCAGCTTTTTTCTTGAGAAGCACCTCTCCTGTACAGTTTTTACCTGTACATGCTACCTCCTGCAAGTGATAAATTTTCTTCATTACCAGCAAACAAATTTAGGTGTTAATCCCAAAGAAAGAACCATAAAATTGGTTTCAGCCTGCCTTTAAATTTCCTTGCTATTTACCTCAGCTAAACCCATGAACCAATCTCCAGCTTTGCAGCTTTGCTTCCTGGACTCATGTATTAATGATATGTCAAAATCTAAAGCTCCCTGAAGAAAAGAGGTTGCCATGGGATACTGAGCGCTTAGGAGCAAAGTGTAGAAAGACGTCTCCTGCTAAGAAAGGCCCCAAAGACCTTGCTGTGTCAGCCACTATTTCTTTTTATCTCTTTAGATGAAACAAATTCACTACCCTGAGAGTCACTGGGCACCTGTCAGCCCTGATTGCTCCACCATACTGACCACAGGAATATAGGAATCCATTAGTGGAAAGGAAACCCCTCTAATTCTGCAAAAAGGCAGCTGCTAACCTACAGCATATATAGCCAAACCACTTTTCTTCAGCAGTAACTGGCTGAAACCATCCTCTTTCCTCCCAGCTTTTAAAATGTCTCCAAACCCATATGCAAAGAAGTTGTGTGCTACAAACTAGTGATGCTTGTGAGGGAGGAAAGGAGAAGAAAGCTTGAACACTCTTAGTGAGGTTAGCTAGCCATATGGATGTAATTTTCTCAGAGATAAAGCTGACTCCTGAAAAAGACAAGAAGAGAAGAGGTGAAGACTAGAAGATGTGACTGCTGAAGGATAACTTCCAACAGAGAGCATAGCTTCTGCCAGAAGTGTGTGCTTGGTGAGAAAAATAGAAGTCTGCATTGCCTGAAGGGCTAACACGAGAGAAGGCATTTGTGACAAGCTCCTTGTACACATCAAAAAACTTGGTCACTGATGTACTTAGAAGCATTTAGACATTCCCCACAGTGAAGTAGTCACACAAAAATCTTTAAAATTTCACCTTTCCTGAACATGAATTGCTGCCACAGAGCTATAGCACATTCACAGAAGTGGCTTCTGACAGTCTTCAGAAACAGACAAGTTTACATAAATTCAGTTCTGTCTGAAAATGGTTCACACTAAATTTGAGTAAAAATCTGCACCTTTTTTTCCCATCCCATGTAGTAAACTTAGAATCATAGAATTGGCTGGGTTGGAAGGGACCTCAGAGATCATCGAGTCCAACCCTTGAACCACCGTTGCGGTTGCTAGACCATGGCACTGAGTGCCACATCCAGTCTCTTTTTAAATATCTCCAGGTACGGAGAATCCACTACTTCCCTGGGCAGCCCATTCCAATGTTTGATCACTCTCTCCATAAAGAAATTCTTTCTAATATCTAACCTAAACTTCCCCTGGCACAACTTAAGACCATGCCCTCTTGTCTTGTTGAAAGTCATCTGGCAAAAGAAACCAACCCCCGCCTGGCTACACCCTCCTTTCAGGTAGTTGTAGAGAGTGATGAGGTCTCCCCTTACTTACTCTTTGCAAACTTACTCTTTGCAAGGGTAGCTGTAAAGATTTGATTGAAAACCTTGGCAAATTCATTGTTTCAAGAAGCTACCTAAGAACAACATCTTCAACTGGTAAAACCAATTATGCATTTCTACATCTTTTATATTTTAAGTTAACCTATTTGAAGGAAAACAAAATAAAGAAATTTTGCCTCTGGAGCAGCAATGATGGTAAGTTAAAAGACAGCCGATGGTTTTCACACACCTGCCTAGAGTGTCTACAGCTATCAAAACATATATCTAATATACAGGCTCTGGTCTTCTTTTTTTGTGGTCATTTTACTTTGCAGGAGGCAAAATGATTCACAGGGAATTGTGTGGTTTGGAAGAGCAAGTGTGGATGTGTCTTCTTTGCCAGCCAGTGACCGGTGGAGGTAAGAATTCTGCTATCATAATAGTTCCCAGTTGAAATTCTGGATTCTGTCATAAAGAGCTTTTTTATATGATAAGTATCCAATGCTAAAATAAAACAAAACCCATAATAGGTATTCTTGCTATATGAGATAACATTTTATGGCAGAACAAGGAACATGGCATTATTTACCTCAAACACAGGATATAAGAAAGCTCTGATTAAATATACAAACGAGACATCTAAAATAGTGTTGTTTCTCAAAAGCCTGTATCTCACACACACACACAAAAAAAGTGGAATTTACAGAAACAAAAAAAAATTACTGAAGAATGGGACATTTTGATTGTAAAGATACATGTAAAGATCAAAAGAGTAATGCCTGGATGAATCAATGCTATGGTGAAAGGGAGTATGAAAATCAGATTGAAGTATTGGAATGTCATAAGCAGTGAAATGTGAGATGAATTTTTACTTAATGGACAAAAATTGGTAATAATTGAAGGATAATCACCAAAAGAAAATTTGGGTTAATAATAAATAAGTAAACATCTCCCAGTAGTGAATTTTACTGCACTGCACAGGTTTTCTTCAGAAAACACCGAGGCTCATACCTCCTAATGTAAATGCATATCAAGTTACTCATACAGGTAAAAGGACAATCTTAGAGACCTCTCTGTGCCAGTTTTCTTCTATGAACTTTCAAGATTAAATTGAAAACTAAGAAACACACAGTGTGTTGAGTTCAGAACACCAAACGATAGCAGATTCCATAAAAAGTTGATGTAAAAATTGCAGTTCTTCATTTTATTTGTACATTTTCTCAAGCTGGAATGCTTCAAATCTTTTTTAAAAAATAAGGCAGTATAAAACAACCATACAAAATAGCCTTGGGTGAAATATTTCTCCTTAGAAGATATCTTTAGTTCAACAGTATTTAAAAGGTAAGGAATCACTTACCGATCTCAGAGTCTCTCAAACCACAATTTTTTGTTTTGAAAGCGATCACAGTGATTTTTCTGTCCACTGTACTTCTTAACAAAGATGAAATCCTCATTAATTTTTTACTCTAATATCATTGATCTACAGACTATTTTCTAATTTAAAAAAATGACAAAAAAGAGCAAAGAGAAAACAACAACAAAGAGAAAATAATAATTATCAAAACAGGAAAAAAAGTGTTCAGTCTGGAACTCCCACTGAATGCTTTTCAAAACTTCATCCACCTTGGTGTGATTAGAGGCATAATGACAAAATGGATTCAAGTCAGTCTGATGGCCCAGATAACCTCTAAAGTTAATCACAACATTCCCACCCCTGGACTAGGACAAAATCCCCACAGTGAATAGAGCATTTAGACAGACAAGAGCCTTGGATCATTAATTAAGGAAAATCTGTTACCTCATATCCTTGAATTTCATGAATACTTAGGAGCTTCACAATGCCAGGCAACTAACTTAGACTAACTTAAAATTTAGTAAGTGTGCATGGTCCTGGTTCTCTGCTGCTTCCACCTAAAAGGACTACTGGGGGTGGAATTTAAACACCCTAACCACAGAGAGCTGTAGTGTCAAAGTGTACCTTGGAAACATTCTTCAGCTCCCTTGCTCAGGACACAGAGCATAGAGAGCTAGGAGCAACACAGCTGAGAACTACCCAGATTACCATTCATTTACCCAAATGCAGACATCTTCAACTACAAGCAGCCCTTTCACTTGGAAACTGACCCTTAGAAGTATGAATCCCATCCTTAGAGCCTGCCCTGAACAGAGAGACAACTGATGCATTAATGTCTAATTTGTGTCAAACACTGAAAGTCAGAGCAGTAACAGCTTTAATTCCTGGCTACAGGGTTGTATTCAGCTTCATGGTTTAAAAAATATTCAAGCTTGATTTTCCGTGGATATGGAGGAATCATTACCAGTTTGGATTTCAAATAAATAAAGAAATAAATAAAAACCAGGATGGCCATTAAATCTCTTTAAAGCCCCAACTTAAAAAAATTATTGAACCTCATCAAGGCCGACATCAATCTGAGCCTTCAGATTCCCTACAGCAAAGCTAAAACTACATTGCTCTCACCAACACAGTGAAGCAACACCACTGCCATCTCAATATACTTAATACAATGTAAAGGTATCCCTTTGCTGCAGAGAAGACACAGCCTGAGGATCTTGTTTCTTCTGCCTCTGTGTTGGAGAATGGATGTCTTTTGAACTTTCTCAAGTCAGTAGGATCCTCTGGGTATTATCATGTTTATTTTAGAAAAGACCTATTGTGCTGGAGACTAAGACCATTTTTGAGGTTATTTTGAAACTGCTCTTTCAAACTGCTTATTGTTCTAACCTTCAGTTTTAGGGACATGAGAAGAAAAGTTATTAAAGACCCAATTTCCCCAGCAGACACACTATTTTTATTCATTTTTGATGCCCTATTTGGCTATTTATTGCCCTAATTGTTCCTTTTGATGGTTGCTAGGGAAAAGGAGATTAAAACTCAATGTGCAGAGCAGCTCATCCTAGGGTATAATTTTTCTGGTATTTAAAATAATATATTCTAGATAATAGATAAAAGTTCCTGTGTTGAGCTTAAAAGGGCATATTATTGTGCCATATTTAGTTTTATTTTTTACTAGTCTTAAAAAAAAAATAATGTTTCCTAAGGGATCCACAGGAAGAAGGCAGATGTGATAAGCAGAAATAGATTTCCTCTGTGAACACAAGAGGAGAAGCATGAGTCCCAGGACAACTGCCTCTGTTTTTCGCCTTGGTACAAAGAAAAAGTTCCTCTTTAGACAGGACTAATTTCCTTGAATAATAATAGTTTTTTAGTGAAGTATGCTCTGTCATGCATTATTTGGAGCATATGACATAATTCTGTGAATAAAAATATTTTCTTAAGGCTGTATTAGTGATAAACCTATAAAAAGCAGACCAATATTCACTACTAGGTGGGTAACTACATTGGGAAAGGCAAAACGTAGAGTCTCTCCTGGAAAAAGCAGAAATTTTGTCATCAGTCCTGTTTTGTCCTGGAACTCTAGTTTCTTCCAGATACTCATGGTTTCTTCAGGAATGTCTATCCTTCCAAACATGGTCAGCAGCTGAAGCAACAGATGAGGTATCAGCTTCACTGATAAATCTCACCTCATGGAACTTTAGGAGGTGGCTGTAGGAAGGAGATGGACTTCTGTATGAGTGCTGCTAATCTGGAGTAGGTGTCCTGTGCAGGAGAGCTGCCCAGGCTGGACGGTTGGCTGTGCCATACATAATAGACCCCGTGTTATTTTCCAGTTTAAGTAAAAGAAGAGCAACATGATTTATTAAGCAGAAAGAAACAAGTTCTTTGAAGGTGACCGACAGATTTTTTTTTAAGCTCTTCAAAGCCAGGAATGAATAGAAACTTGTGAGTGAGGCTGGACAAAGCATTTAGATTCTTTTAGAAACAATACTGTTATAAGAGGGTAGCTGACTCCTGTTGCTGACACCTGCTCTGGAAGAATTCAGAGAGGAATTTCTCTGCTGTGTTAAAAGACAAAACATGCAGGTGGTCACAGCCTCTTCTTTCTTCCTTGGGCTCATTTACTAAAGCTGACTGCTTTTGGGCAAAGGCCTGTATACTGCTCACATAGTTTTATCCAAGTCCCATGAGCAGAACTTGGAAAGATCCAAGTCTGATTCCCAACAAAGGTTTTCTTGTGATTGCTGGAGCATCTCATTTCATCTGCACAGTTCATTCTCTTTCAGAAATGAATATAGTAACACTTGCCTATTCTACCATAAACTGTAAGAGTATTAAAGTATCTGTGTCACTCAAATATTACATTGATAAACATCACACAGGTGCATCCCTATATATTCACAGTGAACAACAGATTGCCACATCAAAGCCTTTGGCTATCTCAGATGAACTTCAGATCTTTCTCTGACAGATATTACAGCGTGCCTTAGATGCACCATCAAAACCTGGAAAATTTGCATATTAGCTACCAGTGTGACAGAAAAAAAAAAAAAAAAAAAAAAAAAGAAAAAGAAAAAAATCAGACCAGCACATTATGAAAGACTCCAGTTTGGATTTTACAACTGATCCTGGGATCACTTAGGAGTCTGTGACTGTTGCACTGCACATCTGATTGCCCAGAATTCATAAGCTATCTGCACAGTGGTGGAATTGGCACACATGACAAGTGTCAGGAGAACTTTTTTTCTAAGAGAGCTTAAATTTACCAATGTCTGTCAAGATCAGTGAACAAATTACTCAAGAGTTACAGCTATTTTAAAAAAGAAATTACAAGACCCAGTGGTAACGGTTGCAAGAGAGACATGAAAATATTAACTCAGCTTCTCTCCTCATGGATCCTTTAAAATCTATGATGCCTTAAATTAAGTATTTTCAGAGATTATAAAGTTTGCTATTTTCTGTAGCACTTCATATTCTCTGTTGAACTCAAAATAAGAGATTCACAGAGATCATAAAGTTGCAAGATACAAAACCTGACATAGTTATATATATATATATATGCTTTTCTTCAGACTCTCAGGTTCTGGAGAACTTTCCTTTCTGAGAAAATTTGTTTTCTACCTCTCTAGCTGCTCTTATACATGCATGCTACTCTGAATAGATATATTGATAAGTAGCAAAACAAATAATGTAATAAGTAAGAAGAGTTTCAATCTCAGTACAGAAGATGCTCTGTTTGAAGGACCTTCTGTTTTGTAAGTATAAACATTAGAAACCTGAAATACATACAGAGAACCAATGAAAATAATGATCATATAGAAGTCGGCTGATAGAAAAAGCTGAGAAAATGTGTTCCTTCTCAGAGAGGAGAAACCCAGGATACAAAGAAAAAAAGGCTAGAAAGATAATAGGCACTTGGAGAGCCAAGATTTATATTAAAACAGAAGGTGTTGTAGGAGGCAAGTGAACTCAGCTGACATTTCAAGGAATTAAACAAAATCTTGAAATGGAAATAGGGAATAAAAAAGATGATTTAAAAGCATAATTTAATAATAGTTTTTGAAGAAAAAGAAGGAACTATATAAGGTGAACTTTTACTAGATTTGAAAATCAGATATCAAGGGAAAATTAAAAATATTAACATTTAAGGAGGTGGTGAAGGCTACAGAATATGACTCCAAATGAACATCGACAATCTTAAAAGTCATTGGGAAGATTAAAAAGATTTTCTTTAAGATCTGAGAAGAAAATATTGCTATACTGCTGTAGCACCTTAAGTAAAAAGATGCTTGAGTTCAAGTATGGTGACTGCACCAGCTACACCACTTTCAGATGAATCATTTTGGTGGTCAGATGTGACTCCAGCTGGGACAAAAGCTAAGTGACTGTGCAGCATTCTGACTGCTGAGTGTGTATGTTACTGCCACTGCCTGGAAGGAAGATTTATGGAAATATTTACAGCAGAAGTTTTCTCACATAGAAAGAATTAAAAATATATATGTATCTATCTCTACATATACACACAGCATACACCCCTTGGCTAACCAGGGTAGTTTCATTCAAAGAAATGGCACAGGGATTTCTTTTTGGAGTCTAAGGTATTACATAATCTCTTTGATGTAATGTATATTCAGTTAATATCTGTGGTTTCTGTGAAATGTATAAAATACCAGTGTGATACAATAATGTATGATTCTTGTATTCCAAAAGAGTGTTTTGCTTTGATTTGTGTTTTGATAAATGTATTCCAGCTTCAAGGAGACTGACCATAATTCTCCTGAGCACATAGTTTTAATTAAGAACAAAATAAAGCTATATAAATAACATAAGCCTCAAGTAGCTTAAAACCAAGAGCTTCCTCTTAAAGAGAAATTAACTGATTTAGAAATCTTCTGCAGTGGCTATTTACCACAGCTTTACTCAGTCTTGATTTAAATGTTTCAATTAATATGACTTCAAAGTATGTCCCTTGAAAGATTGTACTCTAAGATATTCAGCACACCAGTTCATCTAAAATCCTAAATCCAGTCACATGATGCCAAAATGGAACCAGTCCATTGTTTTTTAATCAGATGTGCACGTTGAAGTTTTCAAAGGAAAAGAATCAAGCCACAGCAAGAATAATGCAGTAATATATCAAAATAAACTCCTGATGCCTTTTAAAATGTCAGACTCAGAACCAGCAATTTGAGCCTTTTTTTTTTTTTTTTTTTTTTTTAAATCTGAGATCTTCATGCTCGTTTAGACAGCAGGAGAAAAAAATCTCTTAAAAGATCAGATTCCAAGATAACTAGGCTCTTTCCTTCATCTTGGTAGATTTTCTTTCTCATTTTGACTGGAACAGGATGCAAAAATGCATGTGCAAACTACCATTCACACCAAGTGGACTTACTTTTCAAGGGAAGATACTAAAGAAATGTGATATTTTCAACTATGGATGTTCTTACAGACAAAAAGAGAAGACTAGATTAAAACCAAGGAAGGGAAAACATACAAACCTAATTAAAAGGCAGAGCCTTAGCTTCCCTAACACCCTAGGTGGTGTCTCTGCATGTGGCACGGCAAGGAACAGGCCAAAATGTGAAAGCTGAGGTCTGTAACTAATACTGAATCTGTTTAACTTCAAAATGCAGGAGAAATATTCAAACACAAAATAAATCACCCTTTATTACCATTGCCTCTTCTTCCTTGATACCAAACTCAAGAAGTACTCTCAATTCAGACCTCAGTATTGCAAGCAATACTGTGCTTAACCCTCCCTTAGAGGAGCTTTTCACCCTAACCAGCTACTGACTGATTACAGTGTAGACAAAGGGCAAGGGAGGCTGTGATAAAGTGCTGGTCATCAGAGATTTCTGCCCCCCTAAATGGTAATCTGGAAAGATCTACAAATTTTGTATATAGCTACTCTGACATAAAAGCCAGGAAGGTAAGCCCAGTAACTTACATAGTATCACTCTTGATTAAAACTAATATGACAAAAGTCAGAATTTTATTATAACCATAACTTGTCGATTTTGCCTAAAGTGAAAAATATCAAAATATGTAAATTTAGCTCAATGTGGTAAAAAACAGGTGAAGAAGGTTAATAATAGCTAATTGAAGTTTGCTTTTATTAATTTTGCAATTATATTCTGCATGAGAAACTATTGTTGGGAATGCCACATAAGTCAAAAAGACATTAATTAGCCAAATAAAACTACGTAACAAGATAAAAATGAAAATTAAATGCTTCTAAGCTTCATTTAGGCATAGGTCATAATCATTATGAAACTTAATAAAAGGTAAAGAGAATTTTAAGGGTCACTTTTCAATTCAGCTGACAAGTAATGTGCTCCATTTACATGCAAAATATATCTTGGCTATGTAAGCTACCCACAGCTAGAAGAGGTACAATTTTCCAATTACAGCTAATAGATATTTTACTGTAAATTGAGAGAAAAAATTATATGCAATATAAAAGCATGTGATAACCAAGCTGAGAAGGAGTATGTAATCTTAGCAAGCAAGACCTAGAAAAGGAAGCACAACTCTTGTTTCAAACGAGGAAAAAAACATTCCAAAGACTGGAGGGACACATCCTGGCAGGTGCTGGTGTATATCAGGTATGTGGATGTGTGTGTGTGTGCAGGATGGGTATATAAGAAAAATGCTCAGATTATGTATTTTCTGTTTTTCTAAAAGCACAAGTTATTAGCAGTATTATTTGTGTTTATTTTCTACCTTAGAAAGAAAATCTATCCAAGCAATAAGTGAAAAACAATTAATAGAAGAAAACATTTTTTCATGCTACTTATACTATTTACAGGCATGAGGGCAGAATCTCTGTAGAACAGGAAAGAGGGGGAGGGAAGGATGGTGTTGCAGCCAGAATAAAGCATTTGGAACTAGCATTATTTTGTGTTGTTACTTATGCAGCAAATAAGCAATTTTGTCTGTGTTTTCACTACTCCTCATTTTTTGGAAGGGTGGAGGAAAAGGTGAGACATGAAAAAGACTGTCATTATAAAAAAATGGGAGAAGCAGCACAGGAATAACAGTGAAAAAAAATAAAAATGAAAGGGTAAGTAGAAAGACATTAGGTCTAGATATAGCACCATGTCTTATTACGGTACCACCTTTTGATGTGAAGGTTTCTACTACCTGCTTCAACAAAAGACTGTCTTACACATCCTCATAAAAGCTTAAGCCACAAGACAAGGGCAAAAGCGAAGGGTAATACAGGCAGAAATAGAATCTTTTGTGAAAGAAGCAAAAACCTTTCCTTCATTGTTCTAAGAGAATTCTGTAAAAAGCACATTTTCATGTGAATTCATGATTTCTTCTGCAGGCTGCCAAGAGTTTTTCCCAGCATTTAACATCTGAGTGTTTGTGTAGATAAATTACAAGCTCACCTAGCCTATTATTTTGTGGAATTCTTAACTGTTCTGACATAAATGATGCTTTGTATAATGCTCCTTTTACTGGAAATCTGGGGTCTCTAACATTCTGTCTTCACTTCAGCTTTGATCTGAACGTAAATGAAACCATCAGGCTGACATAGAGGGCAGCACAGAGAAGTGATATGGCCAGGATTAAAGGAGAGATAATTTAAGTATGTAACCTGAGGAGCTCATGTAGAATCCCTTCTTGCAGGTGTCAATACAAAAGACATCCTGACAGGAGGCACTTGGCATTTTTGCATTGCTGAATGCTCTGCACACAGGGACAAGGCCCAACACTTGGATTCTCCCAGGCTCTGTAACTGCTGACATCACACAGGGTGTGTGTATGTGTGTGTGTATATATATATATTAATGTCACTGCTGACTTGGCTCCAACTGCAGAAATACCCCTTCCCTTCCCATGTCCTTCCTAATGTTTCCTGAGCAGTGCTACAAGATCCTGCAGTTCTTCCTCAGGGTGCTCACAGGAGCTGAAAACTGTCAATTAGCAAAGGCATCTCTAGAGAACAGCTTCTTCTCAGGCTGAAAAATACCCAAAGAAACACACAAACCCCAGGAAAACGTTTCCAAAAAATCTTGCCATAGACATAGGAAAAGTTGACATAGAAAAAGCTATTTTGAAAAGCCAGTTTCAGGCTGCTAATATATCTAAATTTCAGCTGGCACCACACATAACTTAGACACATTGAAATGCAGATTAGAGATAAAAGCAGAGAAGCTACCCCAGTGTTTTGGGCAATGCAGAGGCAGTGCCCTTGCAGGGCAGGCAGTGGAAGAGAGGAGGTGTGCAGAGAGGACACCAGAGAGCCAGGGGTGGGAGAGTCATGCTGAGTCCAGCTGAGAAGTGGCCTTAACTGCAGTTGAAGAGTTGAGTAATATAAATCATTGCATTTAAGCTCACTTAAATAAAGCTATACTGCCGAACACCAGCTGAAAATCCAGTACAATGTATTTCAGCTATTAGTAATGATAAGTTGAGAAGTGTGTTTAAATTACACTTGCATTAGATGAATCAATAATAGTGGAAATGCAACCACTGGGGAGAATATCCCTTCAAATGAGAGCTTTATGAGGCTAACATTATGTTGCACACATAAAGACTAGCTGAACAGGTTGATTAGCCATTTCTAATGGTGCCCATCCATTATTAATAATGCAATCATACTTTTAAGGCCTGATTTTCAATTATTTCATTAGTCATATGAAAAATTAAACAAAGATGAAGTGGGAGACATCTTAGCTCCCTTAGAAGCCCTGTCTAAGAAAACCTTTTCTCCCACAGTGTATTTACTGAATTGTTTGACAAGTGGAATAACCAGCCTCTATCACTGAGGATTTTTGCTGGTGAATGTATGCCAATGAACCCACCAGATTTGTTCATTAAGTCTGACTCACGGAAAGATTTAAAAGAGTACATCATTTTAGCAGTAGGAAAATGCCAAAAGATTTAGATGCTTCGCTTGACCTTTGTTTATGAATAGGCTTCATCTAGAAATGAAGCTGAAAGCCTCCCATAAAAACCCTTTATCTTTTGAAAAAGGGCAAAAAGGACCCTTCTTGAAATACAAGCTCAATAATACTTACATACAAGTCCATTTTTTTTCCTAATGTCTATAAAACTTTGCCACGCTTTTTTCCCTTTTCAGCAAATCACTGAGAACCTAAAGTGATGTTCAGGACAGCCGAGTTGTAATTCATAAACAGAACAGCAGAACTTTTAAGAAATAGTTAAGGTCTAAAACTCAAGAGGCCTCCCATTCTTCTGCTCATCTTCCCTATACTTACACAAACTTACTAGTAACCACACTTCCATTTTTCTGACAGCTGAATACCTGCTCTCCTTTGTGAGAGCCAGGATCACTAACCATTCTGCTAATGACCTACCATGTGTCAAGAGATGAATACTGAGTTTTGTAGGCCAGATTAACACAGCCTATTGAATTCATTTCCTCCACACAGGCTCCAGGAAGTGGTACCAGCCTCTAGGATGATAGGCAAGCCAGAGTTTGCAAGTCATGCATGGATCTGAACTACAGCCAAAGGGAAATGAAACTTTTTTTGTCTGAACCTCTTAAATGTTTTGCACTTACTCCTTAATTCTTTCTGAAAGCCTCCATGTGCACTGCAGACCTCTTAATAGTTACTATGAAACCAAACTGCTTGCAGACTGTTGTCTATCAAAAACATCTTTCAAAAGACCTAGGGATAAGACTGAAAGGGAGGCAATTTATATCAAGCAAGAGCTAGAGGAGGGAGAAATGGATACGCAAATCTGCCCCGTGACACCCAGAATACAAGTGGATCATGGCAGCTGCTTAATGCTGCATTGCTGCATCCTTGCAGCTAATGCACCTTCTCTGTAATGATAATTTTTTTTGAGATGCTATTTTTGAGAACTGGTTCAAAGGGCACTTCCTTCCTACATTCCTTGGGGTGTCTCCCAGGTGATTATTTGTCATAGAAAGCTCTCGAATGTTCCCAAAAGGTAGGGGGTGTGACCCCTTTGCCATGCCCAAGCCCATGTTTGAGGGGCCAATGAGATCGGCCCACAGTCCTGTGCTACCTGCACCAGGGATTCACTGTGCTACAGGTAAACACACTGGGTGTCCAATAAAACGCTATGTTGATGTTTGGTGATGGGGGTGTGGTCACAGAAACACTATATAAAAAAAAGTTACTACGCAATAAAGTTGCAGCTTGTTTATCAACCATATTGGCTGCACGAGTTTTCCTCACCATTTCCCAACAATTATTAAGACATATCAGAAATCAACTCACTTTGCTCAGTCTTATGGCTTAAACCACTTCACTATCACTCAAAGCAGAATACTTGAAAAAACATAAAAGCTTTTTTTGTGTGTAGAGAAGGTGGGCAGAGCATTCAAGAATAGGATCATAGGAACATTTAGCTTATCACTATTTTGTCTTGGTGCTCCAAATGTCTTATTTTCTTTTTTTCTTTTATTTAAATGCAACTCTACTGAATTTAAACTCTTTTTATATTCATGGCTGATGCAGCAGAGGGAGTATTTGGAAAATAAAGTGAAAGCAAAGCTGCAGTGAGGATGTCCTAAAAACACAAGGCAACAAGACGAAAAGGGAGATGGTAATAAATGTTGCAATGAGGTTCATCTCTATAGGAAAACGAAAGATAAATATAATTTTTAAAACTTATTTCATTCTTCCCCCCCAAATTTTCTATCATTAGAATAATCCTAACAATGTTTTACTGCTTCGGCTGCTATTGGAGAACAGCCTGCTTAAGAGTTGATGCTATTAGCTTCCTACTAGGGTTTGAAGCCATATACTATGAGTTTATATTATGTACTCAAGACTTTGCTCCAACACAGACTTGCCCAAATTCTCCCCACGTGTTGATCCATGTACCCAGGTGCAGCTCAGGCCCCGGGCAGAAAACTCTGCCAAAACACTCAGCTTTCATCCAGGCTCCAGGCTCCAAGCTCCCCTCTGTCCACTCCAAGAGCAGCACTGGCAGTAGGAACTGCTGAACACCCTAAAACTGATTCATCAGAGGGGCTCACCCTGAGCACAGTGTAGGTGTCAGGAGCTGAAGGTCCAGCCATGTTCCCACACATCACTGAGAATACAAACTGAGTGGTTCACAGTAAAATGTTTATGCATAACTACTCTTGCACCCTTCTGTCAAATGAAAGAGAAGCCAGAAGCACAGTCTGAACAGCAGCCACCTGAGCAGGCAGACCCAGCAAATAGTCCTCAGACTCTTGGAAGGCAGGGTCTTTTTTCTTGATTGTGTGTGATGCCTAGCACATTTATGCCCTTTGGTTACTGTTCCAGTTACTATTTCTTACTAATAAAATTGTCTAGACTACATGAGACATAATTGTCACATCTTTCCTGCAAGCTTTTTTAATCCAAATCTTATTATTGCCTATTTCCAATATTGATTATAAAGCAGGACTTTTTGTGCCTGCACTGTGCTGACCCAGGCCTACTAAATGACTGCAGAGTGACCAAGATATTAAAGGCACAGAAAGGGAGGAAACGTTTGCTTCTATTAGCATTCTGTTAATGTGCTTCACGTTCCTAATCCTTGACCTCAATCTGCTAATACAATGTTTTCAGATTTGGAGTGCCAGGATCATTTTCGAGTTCATCTATTCTACTGTGAGGAATTTAATTTCAGTTTACAGTAAGAAAGAGAATGGAAAAATGACGAGGTGATAGCACAGCACATTACAGTATTAGAGTATCTGGTTTACTTTTTGCAGTGCTATAGAAACAGTCTAATGTGCAGAGATTAGAGGTCTGAAAGGACAGGAGGACAGTACCCATATCTAGTAAATCATCTTAGTGCAACACATACCTACTGATTACCCATTAAAACCAAATAAATTAAAATATTCACAACATATTACAAGAACGAACATACATTATAATAAACATTGACAGCCTTGTGAAAGACAAAGAGATGCTGTGCATTTCTGAAGAATGTCAGTTGTGATTCTTTCTAGTTGTATTTTGAAATAAGTGGTACATTTGTCATTTCAGTAACTCACAAAAGGTTGAATGAACTCCCAGCCATCTCCATCATTACAAAAGAGCTCTAATCATAACTCCAGCATCATGACATTATGAAAGAACTGGGTTATGAATCCTAATCTTTCCACTGCGGGTGACAAGAGAAGTTTTGTCATCAGATTTTACAAAACAGAATCAGCTTCATTATTCAAAGCCAGTATTTCAGCATAAAAAAATAGGCTTTGTGTAAATGTTGAAAAAGCAGAAATATTACTGCTCCTGCACGTTCAAATGAAAAGTGGATCAATAATCATTAGAGAACCTGTTTACTCATGAAAATTTGGAAATTATTAATGATCTTTCTTTCTCTATTAACCTGGCTGCTGATATGTAATCAATGCCTTTAAGGCTATCTCCTATGTGAGCCATATTTATAAAAAAAGTTTAAGATGCACTGATAAAAACATAGGGGCCTTCAGCAAATGTTTGACTAAGCACAGTAGTTCCAAGTTGGTGGAAACTGGATGCCCCTTTTTCCTGTGTCCATCAGTATCTTGCTGTAGGACTTAGGAAAATTTCCTTACTTATCCAATGGGTCTTTTGGAACACTTAATTAGTCATCTGGATAACTTTATCCTCTTGTCAGTGTAAAAAAAAGACTGAGTTTTTTTTTACATTTTTGGGAGGTTGAAGTTTTTTTGTTGTTGTTTTTTGTGCTTGTTTTTTTTCATGCAGCTCCCTATAGTTCAGCAGATTTGTTTAAAATACCTTAATTATATTAGTATTTGTGGAACCAGACTAAAGCTGAAATTTTGAAATAGAGAAAGCTCTGAGACTCTGGAATGGATTCTGCAGCAGCTAAATTCTTTGTGAACTCCCTTGAAAAGATTTGGCTTCAAATCAATTATTCAGACTCCTTTTGTTATTTGATGTTTATGGGAGGATTGTTTCATTGGTTTCTTGTTTTTAAGCTGAAATACTTAACACAGGGGAGGGATTCTAGACTAGTTTTATTAGTTTTGAGTGTCAACACCATAGGGAAGTCAAAACCTGAGTCTGTTCTAAATAGGTATTGTAATGTCTAATAACTAATTAATAATTTAAGTTTCTCCTTACTTTTAAATAATGCATTGAGAATTCTTTGTAGCTGCATCTGGGTTTTGAGTTTCCATAGATGGTTTTAAAATTTCTCTATGCAATGAGGAGGGCTATAAGACCAAGATCACATACGTTACTACATACCTACGGGAACCTGAGAAATGGAGCTGTGAAAACCACCAGCAAAGAAGGTTTTATCCAGAATATGCCTGGGGCAAGCTGTTTTGGGGGTTTTGTTGTGGTTTTGTGGTGGTTTTTTTTTTTTTCTTTTAAGCCATAACTTCTTCCCTACCAGGATACTGACAGATCATTCATGCTCCTTTCTTTCTTCCTCCCTCTCCTAATTTTTTTTCCATTTGGTTATAGAAATTTTTCATAAAGAGAAAAACAAGTTTATTTTTACACAAGACACCTTAAGCTACAAAAAGACAACTGTTAAGAAGTAACTGAATGTCAGTGGCACAGGCCATAATAGAGTGGTAGAAAGACATCTTTAGGATAGCAAGGAAAGATGGACACATATGAACAGGGACCAGCTTCAAAAAATCCTTCCCCCATCCCTTTAAACAGCAAAAAGTAATTTTCCCCTTTTAGAATAGGACACTGTCTTTCTCTCCCATCCTCTTATGTTGCAGCACTCTGTTCCTCTAATTTCCATTATTAATCTTTGCTTAGACATAAAAATGTCAAAGAAACAGCACAGAGAGAAATATTATAAAAAACTTCTGGGAACTACAATCCTCCTAAGATACGAATATGAGTAAATGGAAACTTAGATCTGTGAAAAAGAAAAGGACTTTGTGAGAAAACACATTAATAACTGAGGAGAATCAGGACACAACTACAACAAAGAAAGGAGTTCTGTAACCCCAGAGAGACTTAGTGTGTTGAATTTGAAGAATTCAAGTTATATTATTTCTAAATGGAGTTGTCTCTATACTATTGCTTCTAGGTCTGCTGAAGGCAGTGCTTTTGTTTCACACAAAACCCCCCAACCAAACAAAAACAAAGCTAATCCTAAAAGGTGTTCACAAATTATTCTATTGGTTTCTGACATAGCAGTCACAGTTTCTCTCCCACTGTGGCTGGTTTTGTGTAAGGTTCTTTTCAATGAATTGCTGGCATTAGAATTTTCTCAGCTACCATGATTTCCCAACTCAGTATCAACATCTTATTTTTTCTAAGACACCTGACACACATCCTTCCCCCCCAGTTCAAATGCTCGCGTTTTCTATTTTTATTTTTTGTTTCTGCACAGTTTTTCAGCAGCTGTTACTGCTTTTTGTGATTCTACTCTCTTCTGAATGAATCTATTTTGTCCTCCTTTCTTAGCAAGAATAGCCTACCCTGAATCGTAATGCACTTAAAACTTCTTTTAAAATCAATGTTTCCCTAGTTGCACCACATAGAAGTCTATTCTGCTTAAAAATGCCCTTAAAAACAAAAATGTCATCTGTTTCAAAGATCCAAAATTATATACTTTTCACCACATTATAATTGTATAAATGAGGATAATTTGGGAATTAGATATTTATCTAGTTTCTACTACAATGAAATGAAGAAAAAAATCTTTTGAAAGAGCACTAAGAACCAGAACTAGACCTATCACATTATAAAAAAAATGCTGCTTCACTTAATTATACAAAAATATATGATGAAAACCCCAGAACTTTCTTTGTTTCCCATAGAAAATGAGGAAAAAAAAATTGTTGGCATTTGTCTTCCTTCACAGCAGTCATCATTCTGCTTATCAGTAATTTCAACATCATGTTAGATTGGGTTCATCTCCCAGTTTTATAAAGTATAAACAAAATGAACAAACCTATGAGGAAGCTTCTACCAGGTTCACTCAATGGCCTCAAATTCTTGTACTGAAAGAGAGGGTGAGCAATCAGTGTAATTCACCCTCCAATCACACTTGCAATTTCATATATCTCAATCAGATCTCACCTCAATCTCTCCTTTTCAATGAAAAGAAGTCCCAGCCTACTCAGTTTTCTCTTATATGGCAGTCATCCCACATCCTCCTCACATGGCTGATTCATTCTCCCAAAGATCTCTATTGAGAGGCTGTCAAAGCAGTTGAATCACTCATCTACACAAACTTGCTGACCACTTAAACTAGAAAAGATCTGAAGACAGAAATGTCTTTACAGTAGACTGATTCTTTTCATATAGATAATATTTATCCATTTGTACACTAAGTCTATGTTCTGTTATAGTTTCCACTAGTTTCTCAGCACAGATTTCAGTTATAGGACTGTCATTTCCAAGTTCCAGCTAAATCTTTCTTCAGAGATGGGTATCACACCATCCTCCTGGATTCAAAAACTAAGAGTTTTAAAAATGTTGCTACATGTCACTACTATTAAATTAGATCATCACCGAGTTATTTTAGGGTCATTTGTGAACTCTGTCCAGTCCTTGTACTCTGTTACTGTTAACTTACTGTATTTCTAACATAATCTCTCTGACATTTATTTCAATTCCACACAAAGCCAGTGTTGTGCACTTTCCTCCCCAAAAAAGATTTTGCTGAAGGACTGTCTTCAGCAGTAAATGCTAATGTAAATCAGATCAGTAATGCTGATCTGACCTGTCAGCAATGCACTTCTGCTTCTTTTATACTTCTGCCTCTTCCTCAAGTGTTTCCTCTTTATGCTTGGCCTTTTAAACCAAACCCTCCTTGAAGGCCTTCTTGCTCCTGGGTATGGATAGTGATCAAAGTTAGTTCTTGCATTAGTTAGATTCTTGCTCTTCAAACTCTTCTTTTGTCAGCCTAATCATATATTTGTGCAACTGGCCAGAGTTTAAGATCCTTTCTCTCTTCTTAATTTGAATTCAGTTTCAGTTCCCTGAAGGATGCTCCCTTCTAGTAACCTCCATTATCTTGCTGATTAGCTATACTACAGTTTTCCTTTTTTCAGTCCTTCCTCTAATGCTTTATTTCCAGGATGCTGTTCCTTGTTACAAGTTCACTCTGCAGGAAAGGATAACTTTCTCAGATGATTACTTTATGTTCTGTTAATGATGAATTCTCATTTTTACACCACTCAGCTTCTGACTGGAAGCACGAGATTTTTTGTTACCTGCTGTTCTTGAAGGTATGTCAAATCTTCATACAGTATTTGTGATAACACTGGCAAAATAATGCTTCAGTTTTAAGATCTCACACCAGGACATTCTCACACTGCTAGACACTGATACAAGGATTGAATTGTCCTATGTGTTCACTCCGAACATCTGATCTACATGAAATAATCATGGTAGCAAATACGAATTATGTCTCAAGTTTGAGTTCTGGTATAACATTGTTGAGTTCACATGGGAAAAATTTAAATTACCCCATATTAATTTTCTGTGCTTTCTGCTTCTTTTAGAATAGTACTTCTGATCAAGCAGTCAATAATGTGGCCCAATTATTATATTCTTGTTACTAATGTCTGGAATTTCAATCCATATTGATTCTAATGTTACAAATTGCAGTGGTAAGTTGACTAATGAGATTTGAATCTTATCTTCTTTAACTTACAGTATTATTCTATCTTATCTCTCTTGTATATTTGGTATTAGTGTCTCTTTGATTGTCTTTTTTTCCAGTAAGATTTTAACATACACTATGGCACCCATACCTTCATTTAGATATGAATTCCAGATCTATCTCAGTGCTTAGATTTACACAAGTACACATACACCTCTCTTGGTTCCCTTCTTGGCAGGCTGTTTAAATGACACTCCAGTTGTTTTTCTTCTTTGTTTAAGATAATAACCAATTATTCAATTCAAGATATGAATGGTTTCTGTCTGGCCTTAGAGGCATTATCCCAAACTGATATTCCTGCATGTAATAGGAAAGTCAGCAGCTCAGTGCCTGATTGCCTTCTGCCCAAACTGACCAAGAACCCTTTGGGGGAACTCTTCTCTAGCTACACCTGTTAGTTTTGTCTCACAAAAAAATATGTGGCCTACTGTTTTCTCCAATCATTGCAGATGGAGACATCCACTATTTTATACCTCTGAATAGCACACATTTATGACCTGCAAGAGTCTCAGTTCTTCCAGACTTTGCAATATTACAATTTTACAAATAATCTTACTAAGGTCAAACAAAGACGTAAGAGCCCACTACCACTGTCAGCAGTAGATGCCTGCACAATCTTAAGAGAAGGCCAAGAATGCATCTCCCAGACTCTAGCACTTCATGGATTTCCCAAGCCAAAGATGCTATCTTCTGTTTGTCAAACCTTGATGATGTTCTCAAATCGATTTCTCCAATCATATTGAGTTTATGTAAAAAAAAACACTAGCAACACTAGCAAAACTGTAGATGAAACACAGGATGGAAGATTTTTCATCCTTGGCCTGGTCACTGGTCTGTCAAATTCTCATAAGAAGCAGTAACTGCACCTTGTACTGGAGCATCTATAGGTGCCAACTACATATGAAAGAAAAAGAGAGTTGTATTTCTTTCTTCTAAATTGACAAAATATAGAATGAGAGTGAGCTGCCTCACAGCTGCAGTGGAACATGGCTCTGATGCCTATGACTACTCTCTGCAGATGAAGTTTGGTAAGAACAGAACAAAAGTATTTTGAAAGTGCCACACCACACCATCTCCATGGGAAAAACAACACAACTCCCAGAAGTTCAGTGGTGTGACACAATGAACAGTGTCTCTCTCTGGCGTCTGCCTCCACCCTCAGTGCATTTCAAGTACATCATGAACCCGAAAAGAACAAAGTAGAGACAAACACTATTCTGTTAAACTAAGACCTTGTCTGATGCAGCTTAAGCTATAAAACCTACACCTCTAGGGAACACTAAAAAAGTAAAAGTCCACCATCTGTTTCTTGTGAAAGAGGATGAACACCAAACTGCACAGTTTACTCTCTTTCAACAAAGCTACTTCAAACGTAGATAAGATGTGAGAGATGCACCTTGCCCATGCATATCTCTTTCTGAGCAATCCTTATCCTTTGAAAGAGCTGTGACCTAGCATAGTTCAAAACACTTGAACACACTGTGTTTGGCATGTTCTGAAGCTCTTTCACTAGCCAGGAGGTGTACCCTGAAATAGAAACATGATGAATTCATGAGCAGCTGTGAAGTGTTCTGCTTTTGAAAGCAGCAGCACCAGATGAATTTTCCCAACTTCTTCCGCCTCATGTACAAGTTCTTAAATTTTGATCTAGTTCAAAGCTATGTACCTCTAAGATTCTTAATTTGAAAATCTAGATTTTATATGCCATTCAAACCAGAATGAGCTTCATGAGAACCTAAATTCTCTAACCTATCTATTTATGGGAAGTTAAGGAAAGGGAAGAAGTTAAGGGGAAGGGGAAGATTGACACACAGACATAGACATACACGTACAGAAACTTCTACTTATCCTAAAATTACATCAACTTGTTTCCTTTATTGTCTGAGACAAAGGATGCTTGTTGAATCATACCATTAGTATCATGACTAAACAAATCTAACCTTGACTAGCTAGACACAGTTGATCTCCAAACAAGGGATTTCTCTAGTTATTGAGGAAATTGAGCACACATCACATTCAATATGCTACAATTCTACAAAGGAAAACCATCCTCCACATTGAAATATTTACCTTTCTCTAGCACCAAGTTCACCAGGAATCTCTATTTTTCTGTGTCTGTTGGGCTGCCCCAAGATGTTTCCTTTCCAAACTGAGTCACTTGTTCCCCTTCAACTTTTGAACTACCTGAAAGCATTTCTATTTCAAATCAAGACTGGGAAATCTAACAGCAGGGGAAAAAGGGGAAAAGTTCATTTGCCCACAAAATTTTTAAAGGAGCCATCATTCAGCCCAGATATTCTAAAGGGGAGAACTTTCTATTCTAATTTTATGACAATGTACAGTCTACACTGGTTTTACCACATCCAGATGGGAGACACAGACTTTACTGTAGGTGTTAGCAAAAGATCCCTGTGACAGCAAGCAACTTGAGGTGGCCATGGTTAGCAAAGGGATCCAGCAATGTCAGTATCAAATACAGCTTCTCACCCTGGAGAAACCCTTCATTCCTGCTGCTACCACGAGGGGAGAGACTGAGCTGGAGAACATGGCAGCTCCTATGTGGAAGGAATGGTCCCATAAGCCACTGTAGTCAACACTTTAACCCTCACAGCACCTGGAGTAGCAAGCTGTCTCAGAGAGAAGAGATGACATATTCCTCACTGTTTTAAGATGATTGTCTCTTCTTTCTATCCCTGTACTCCTTTTGTAATCAATCTTTCAGCAGACGAAATGAAGCTTTGTTCTGATTACAAGAGCACCTTTAAAATAAAAAGCAACACACCACATTCCTGAGCATAATTTCCCAGTGATTGGACAAAGAAAACTTTTGATTTACCATCTGCTTTTAATTCTTTTCACAGTAAGATTATGAGTAAATAGGTCATCTTCCTGTCTCCCCAGTCTACTTAGATTCTCTGAATCCACCCACATATGACTGAAGTCACTGCTCACAAAAGCCATGCTATCTGAGGAAGGCAAGTGGCTTCAAAGCATACTGCAAGACAGATACATTAATATCTCCAGCAAACACCTATGCAGAATCTCTCCCCATCACGTTCATTTTTCTATCTTGCTGGGACTGAATCACAACTGCATTCAAACTTTCCACATCACTTTCTGCAAGAGCAAGGTTATTAAACAGCTGCTTATTTTGACTTTTCAAAATGGCCACAGTTTAGTAAAGGAATTATAGTTCTTGACCTGTCACTGCATAACAATTTTTTAGAAGCTTTGGAATAAATTTATGTGCAAATGAAAATGGTTGTTACCATTGTTACTGGTCATAAAGCACAAGTTCAAAGTATTTCTTAATAAGATGCAAACACTGTGAGTTGTTTCTGATAAATTACTTCAGTTCTAAAAAATAAAGAGTTTAAAAAGGTGAAATTGAAGATGCAGTTATCAAACCAGCAAAAGTTATGAGGGGACAGAGCTCTCAGTGTGGGCACAGCAAGATACCAAGAGTACAGAGAATTACCAAAAGCTCATGCCTAGAGTCTGGAGTAATTTTTAATTAGCATCAAGTTTCTCTGAAACAAACAGTATTCCAAGATACAATTACACCTCCTCTAGAGGTGGAATGGGAGTCTAACTGCTTCTTCTGCAGTCTGCTTCTAACTGCTTTAGTTTGTAATTCAAAATTTCTCATTTTAGCTCATGATACACTTCCCTATTGCAAGTCATCTGGAGAAGTATGGTCCCAAAATTGACACCTGAGCTTTTTAGTAACACTCTTTGTACTTCAAAACTGGCTACATTCAAAAGTCATCACTTAGTTTATTGACATCTCCAAGCAATCAGATCACCGAGGATTGGCACATTAGTGCAACTATCCTGATGTATCCTTGATAAACATTACTGTACCTGGTGCCTTTCTATATTAAAAAGACTGGACAGCAAGTAAGGAAGATGAATCAGATCCAAACTTGGACTACATCTATCTGGATTGCCTTCAGGAAGCAGCCAGAAAATACAGGCCTTGGTTTATCCAGCACATCCAGTTCCTCCAGTACATCAATTTCTGAGGTCTGACAGACCATCTTGGAGATAGCTTTTATTTGGGTATACTCTTTAAAGATCAGTTTAGCTTTCTACATTGGTTGTCTACCTTAAACATTCCAATAATAGAATACTAATAAGGGAACTCAGGAATGGCTCACAAAACATTTAATACTGCCTGCAGAACTCTTCTATTTTTTACAGGTCCATAGAACCAGTCAGGTTGGAAGAAACCTCAGAAGGTCTCTGGTACAACCTCCGGCTCAAAGCAGGGTCACCCATGAGGTCAGATCAAGTTTCTCAGGGTTTTTTATCCAGCCAAGTCTTGAAATCCTCCCACAATGGATCTTTCCCAGAATTTCTGTTCCCATGCTTAGCTGATCTCAAGGTGAAAATGTTTCTCCGTATATCTAGCAGTCTGAATCCTCTCTTTTCAGCTGCCTTTCATTCTTCTTCTACCTCAGTGAGATCCTGGCTCTGCCTTTTTGCTAACCTCCTAGGAGGTGTTTGCAGGCCAAAGCCAGCTTTCCTTCTTCCCCATGCTGAAGATGCCCCACTTCCTCATCCTCCCCTCATGCGGCAAATGCACCAGCTCCATAATCATCTGAAGACCCCACTGAACCTGCTTCAGTTCATCATGTTTCTTCTATTAGCAGACCAAAACTGGTAAAAAACAAATTCAAGTACCCTAGAAAGGCCAAATGAAGAGGAATAATCACTTCATTTGATCTAACTGAAGTCCTCTGAATGTATAGCAGCATGTTTTTAGCTTTCCTTACTTCCAGGGCACCCTGCTGACTCACAAGCAGCTTCCTATCTACCAAGAGTTTGCCCATTCCCATGGTGCTTAAGCCTCTTCTATCCCTGTTGATTCTAATAATTTCTTCCAAGAGTACAGACGGAGTTTGGTGCTGCTGGAAGCAGTGTCAGGAAATGTCAGTCACTGTAACAGAACAAGTGATTTTCCTACAGAGGACCAGAAATAGATTGACTACCATAAACCCACTTATCTTTACTAAAGTCATTCAAATTTTGTACTTAAACTATCAAGGCACCCTCATTCCTAGGCAGGTAAAAAAATATGATTAAATAGTAGATGAATTTAGTCCATATTTGTGGTGGAGTAGATATGAATAAAGTGCATGCTAATAGAAGTAAAATAATGTCTACATCCAACTGTAAAAAAAATTAACTGCACTAAGTGGGAACACAAGATAAATTGTTACTTATACCTCAGGCAATTTTTAATCTTTGCTATTGATGTTCTGTTTCTGCTGATAATTACTCCTAAGACCTTACAGGAAATAATAGTTGAATGTTTCTACTTGTTCTTTCTCAACATGTCACAGCTTGCTAGGCTTATTACTCTGCTAAAACAAGGATCTAACTGTTTGGTGGGATTTTTTTTGTTTGGTTGTTTTTTTGGGGGGAGCTCAGGGGGTGTGCGTTTCTTTTTGGTTTGTTCGGTTGTTTTTTTGTGAGTGCTAAATATGCTGAAGAGACACTGAGGAAGGAAGGATAATCAAACTGCTTAACTTACCATCACTGAATTAGAGGCCTGGGCGTCTCTGATACACTGTTCTGAGTCACCTTTAATAGGAATGCAATTTTAATAATCTGTTTCTTCAGGTTAGTCTCAAGCAAGCCAATTTAGGATTAGATATTTTTGTTTTAGGATTTCATGTTTGGACCATCCCATCAATATCTGTCTGCCAGTAGTAAAGAATACTTTGTAGGACTTGAGGGCTCAACATTGATTTTATTGTATTGTAAGGCAAAGATTCTTACTTAGATCTAGGACATGTAAAAGCTGAGTGATCTCCACAAAGCCAGTGCTGTATATTCCATTGCTGTCAGGTTAAAGCTAAGCTAAGCCCAAAGTGGGCTAATGGTATCAAAGTGGGTTTTCATCTGAAAGTTTCTTTTTTAAGATGGTAGCATCCAGACAACTTATCTGTTTGTCCTTACTCACACTGAACTTGAAATAACTCCTTTATCACATGTTTCTTCAAGGTCTTCCATATTGTCCCAAGGCCTTTATGTGTTCCCTTAAAAGAATGCTCATTCGTGGGTTACCTCCAGTCTCAGAATTAGATTAACTTCTAGAAGAGGGTCACCATTATTCTGATCTCATTCTTTTAGTTAAGCCAAATGAATTAAAAATATTTTCTCCTTCAGTGCCCATGGCATTTATTAAGTGAGTGCATCTGCACCTTAGTGATTTCTATATGTCAGAATTCTCTCATTTCAGAGAGCTTCCTGAATTTTGTTATTTTTCTGTTTATTTCTTTTTTATGGGTTCCTGGAGAATCAGTTGCTAATGGCTTTTGTAGACAGAGACATGAATTTGTGTGGGTTTTTTTTCTGTTTAATGTTTCTAATAAAGTGTATTGTGAATCATCATAATCTCAGGCCAAATTGCACTTGAGTGCAAGGAAATAAATGATCAGGATGAAACCTTCTTCCTCCTTCTGTGATTAGATCTATGCATGATGCAGTTCTGTTTAGAATGAAGGGATAAGACTCAGTTATGATGAACATAATGAAGATTCTTTATTCCAGACATCGGAGACAGTAAAATCCCTTGATTCTTCCTCAGTCACATTAAACAAAGTGTCCTCTCTTCTGCTACCTGCCCAAGAACTCTTTATGCTTGTGCATGCTCTAGAAAGATCTAGAACAGATCTTTGTCAAGAGAAAGGAGGGCATCATTTTGATGACTTGTCCCACCCCTGATAAACACCTCTGAATTCTCAGTAGGATTGAAAACTCAGTTAATTTTCATTAATAATTACTTATATCTCAATTATTTTCAAAAGCTCATATAGCAGTCCCTATCACTGCTTTAGATATTAGAAAGCTCTTCTGACATTAATTTTATTGACAATATATGCTTGAAATCCCTAGTTTGAATGTCACCAGTCTTTCGAAATGTTTATCATTTTTAAGCTGTCTTATTTATATTTGCTCAATTCAAAACTAATAAAAAATTTTATTTTACCTTCATAACATAAGCTCTGCTTAAAGGTATGGATGTATCATTTATTGTTCAGAGTTCTAGTAAAACTTATAAACAACCCACAAAGCAAACACTACCTCTAATCACTACTTTTCCCCAATCTTTGTGACATTCAGATGTGAAATTCTATCTTGAATTGCATTATATTACTGTTTATTTGACTAAAGTGCCAGAGGGAAGTTGAATCAGATCTCAAGTGGTATATGGAGAGAAACTCTAACATAACCTAAAGTTGTTCCACTTAAATATATGTCAGTGAGATCAGAGTCTACTTGCTCTAGATCTAGCAGTGCTGCTTGTCCTGGTTATTGCTGTGGTTTGCCAAGGTCCTGGCTGTAAGATAACCAAGCTGAGTTAAATATTCTGGCTGGCTGGAACTTAAACATAAGTTAGCAGTAATTTTCCAACTGCTAACAAGAACCATTACTTCATCCATAAAGGCATTCAATGCTGCTTGGCTAAAAATGTCATTAAATACATTTCATGAGCCTGCCTGTAATACTAGAGGTGGACTGACAGAATCATAAATTATCCATGATAGTCAATAGCATTGTAAAAAATCAGAGTCCTCTTCTGAGAGACTGACTATTCTTCTGAGAATATCAGTTGAACAGCTACTGCATTTTAAGACAAAATCCTTTCAGTGAATACAAAATAAAAAACCCTATAATGATATCTATATCTAAGCAACATAAGTCTATGTCTATAGGCACAAGCCATCAATTATGTATAATGGAAACGGTACAAAGTGCCTAGCCTTGAGAGGAAAGAAGAGTAATTTATGATTGCCTTAAAGTGTCAGGGTGTAATGAGTCCTATGACTCTCACAATCAAATAAACAGGACCCACGCAATCAGAGACATTGATTTTTTTTTTTTTTTAGAAAAACAGAAGCAACTTATGTAATCCATTATCTATAGAACAATAAGTTATTAACTTCAAAGCAAACATAACAGCTAGTCAGGATTACTGTTTAAAGAAGGATAAGCACTCAGCAGCCTTTAAAAGCTTATATTTAGAAGTTAGAGCAGATAACTAGTATGTTTAGGCAGCATCACATCCACAAGATCCACAACTTTATCACTGTCAAGGGTCCTAGCAATTCAGCTGTGCAGTATGCCACAACAACACTCACAATCAAAGCAAGAAGAAAAGACTACTTAATGTTCTTCATGTTCAGGCATAACTTCAATAAGTGCATGTTATAGCACTTCATGGTGAAAAAGGAAAGAAATATCAAAATGTTCAAAATGTATTACTGTGCCAAACAGAAGGCTGTCACCATGCAACATGACACAAAGTGCCTCATCTGTAATTTTCCCTCTGTATTTGCTCAAAAATAAGAATTGGATAGTAACAAGTAGTTATTTAGGGTATTAATGTCTGGCAATACTTGTTTGAGCAAAGGCCTGACAGACTTGTTCAATACTGCTGAGAGCTTACTGGTAGACTTTGGCACCTCTGAACCAGAAGAAGGAAGGCAGATGATGGGGTAACTTCAACCATCTCATTGGAAATGCTACCAGAGAAGTTGCCATCCCCTGGAACTTGCTGGACAGACAGCAAATATTTTTTTTGTTTTCTGTACAGTAGTTTCTAGGTAGTTCACTGGGGAGAAAAGCTAATGTCTGTCATCTAAGATTAAAAGTCTACGTGATGTTACTTTGCTTTTATCAATATTTACCAGTTGAAGAAAAAAAGAAGGTATCTTATTTTTCCCTGTTGCTTTCTAACAAGTAATGGAAGATCTATTTTATCTCTCATCTGTTGGCTTGTTTTTTTCATGCAATGTGAAGGAGACCCCTTTTTAATATCTTATAGGTTGCTTCTAACTTCCCTAACCTTCCTATCCAACAATGAGAGAGATGTTGCCATTAAATATTTCTAGGTCAAACTCAAATTGAAGTATCCTGTCTGATAGCTGAGAACAAGTTATCCTTCAGTGTCACTGGGTAAACACAATATTGCTTTTCAAAGAAAACATAGCAGGAGAGAAAGCAAAAGACATAGTAAAGAAAAAAATAATCAAAACTATGGCAATGTTTTCCAAAACAAAAACAGAACCTCCCAACTCCTCTACAGCACTTACTCATGATATTTTTCAGAGTCAGTCGCAAAAGGAGTTTGTCATCTTTTTAAGTCTTGATTCATCACAACTAGGAACCCAACAGTAACTTTTTTCCACTTCAGTACAGGCCTTATTAAGAAACACTTCTAGTGCAGTCAACTGGAAGTAGAACCAACATGGTACCATAAGAACCAAAGATGGTTCACAGGATCTCTGAGTTTATTTAATACAATTTTAATTTCTTTTCATTCTGCTCACTGAAGTGTCCCTGTTCTTCTGATCAAACTCAGAGATGCCTAGGGAAACATGACAGAGACACCACCATGCTCAAAGGTACAGAAACTCACCCTTCATCTCACCAGTCATGGTTCTCACATTTAAACTGTGCCCACAAGCAAGGTGTACACTGACTAAACCTACTGCAATCTTGGAAAGAACTCACTATTGATGTTCCAAAACCATAAATGGGAATCTCTAAAATGTCTGTAAAAATTACTCATCTACCTACTTCTGCAATGAAAGCCACCTGCTTGCATATGTAGGCAATTTTGTATAAAAAAGCCTACAGATTGACAAGGGACATCCTTAAACCAGAGGCAGTGGGGGAAATAATGTATTTGCTTTTCTTCCAGCATCAACCTGAACATTTGCTGTGTGTTGTATGAAATGAAATACTGAGTCAGACTGAACACCTAGTCCAGCTCAGAACGGTGTCTCTGGCTAGTGCTAGATGCTTCAGCAGAAGTGTGTCAGTCTATCAGAGAGCTAAAAGAAGGAGAAGGCACTCCCAATGGCATAATAATCTGAACAAATACATCCCTACATTCTGAGATGTACAGTGAAGAGCCTCAAAACAAAACAAATAACTATAAGCCAGCTAACGCAGGAAAAAATGATTTTGCTAAGAAATTTTCTAGAACTGAGAATAACCAAAGGAAACCAGCTAGATGAAGGATCTGGTTGAAAACTACTTCACCCTACAGAAGCTTGTGGGGAAAGTCTATATCAAAAAGCCCACTGTTGTGTCCTAGGACCGTGGTCACAGCTCTGTAAATTCAGAATACGGCAGACATGACTTCTAGTCCTGCTTCATCACCCTTTCCTCTCTACAGCCCAAAGATTTGTTCCTGGGTCATACTAGGGAAGCAAGACCCATCCAGATTCCTAGGTCCGCTCCTCAGACTCCAAGGAATTCCTGTTCCCTTCAAATCTTTCAACATACTCAGCTCAGCCAGCTGAACAACTTCACCCACCATCAGCTTCCTTTAGAGGAATGAGACTTCCCCATCTGCCCACATATCAAAAGGGCAAATCCTGACTAATCTGAAGTCTGATACTCCAAATGCTCTCTAAACAGGGAGAAATCGTAGTGACAGAAGGAGTCAACAGGATAATGACAGAAATAGGATAGACCTTGCAAAATTTAAGCAGAGTGGACAATTGCCAAACATTTTTGGTAGTTCCTAGTTTGAATATTGAAATAAAAAGTTATTTTCAGATAAAAATTATATAAGTTAGTATCTCAGGAAGGAACAGTTTTAAGCAGACAGTTTAAAGCTAAGATAATTAGGTTTCAACATATTGGCATGTCCCTCAATTCTTCTGTAAAAACGAAATACCTCCAATAGTGGCTCAAAACCCAGTTGCCTTTTTATCTTCTCTGCTGACAAATTACTTAAAGTACAGTTAACAAGGAGTGCCACAATTACAGAGCCTATGGGGTAGAAGTGATTTATTCCCTCTTCTATCAGACCAGCTGGCAAGCCTGACGTGCACCGTTTATCAGACAGCTGGCCCCGAGGCACAGAGGCTGCACGCTACCTGTCAAGCTGGAGTCTTTAATTGGGGAGCAAACATCAAACCTTAGTCTTGCATAAATGAAGGCAGCAGATCTATTGACACCATAGAGTCACTGCCCTCTCATTGCTCAACATTCCCTCAGCAACTAACTTTTCTGCTGGAATTTCTGCATCAGCTTCACAGGCCTCTGTTTCCTTATTCCTTCAGTTGTAAGCAAAAGAATGAAGTACCATGGCCCTTGCCTCCTGTGTGCAGGAAAGAAGGAAATGGCCCAGAGAGAGAGGATTAGGAGGCTGTTGTTTTGAACTAAACAAATCAAGAGAGTTGTTTTGTGGGTGGAGATCAAGACTAACTCCTCTTATGAAAGTGCATTCAGAGAAACAGTGATTGTTTAATGTTAATTTGAACTACAAGTTTGAAATCCATGGTGCTGAGATCAGGTTATGGTTTGTGAATCCATATTGCATTTGTTCATGTGGACTGTTTGCTTAACCAGACCATAATATCAGTTTGTTCAAAGGGCACCCATTCTTTTTAGAAGACCTCGAAATTTACTCAGCCAAAACTGTATGGAATATTATCCTCCCCACCTTCACACGCACTGGTTCATTGCTAGCAAGGACAAAATCCCACAGAAGCCATGCATGCAAACCAAGTAAATACAGTAAGTACAGCCAAACCCTTTCATTTCTATTTGGGAGCAGTGATAATGGAAGGCACATTCAGAAATACTGTAAAACAACTCCATGCTCATTAATGCAAGATCACTAACCTAATTATAAATGTCATCTTCTTGTCCATTCTGAAACTCGAGAGGCAGATTTTAAACATCACAAGCCAATCTTCTACTGTTAATTAATCACTAATTAGAGGGATCCAGGCTAGAACTACTTTCTTTCCTGCAACAGAGGTTGCCATTTGATGCCTTTCACACACTCTTTTCAATGAAACAAACCACATGAAATAAGTAACATGAAATTGTTCCCTGACCCAGCAAGCTTAGTGTTTTTCTTTTTCCTTGTAAAATTTCTCCTCACTTATATTTTCTTTTTTTTGGATACTTTTAGATAATTGCTTAAGCCCCATAAAAAACAATGGTCCAATTACAGTGTTTCTTTAGACAGAAGAACTAAGAGGCAAGTTGAGAGAACTAAATTAAGTGTCAAAACCAGGTCAAATTCTACCCATCTTTATACTTATTATGCAATCTTCTGTACTATGTTTAATTCAAACTGTTAAAAGGTAACAGAGCTATGAAGCATTTCAGGAACATACAAATCACTAGAGTTTTATATTGATTTGTAAAGCACATTGTTTAATACCTGCATGATCCCATCTTTTCTTTCTTTGCTTTGAAAATATCTGGCTTGAGTCAGGAATAAACCAGGAATGCTGGCAAAATAAAGGCTTCCAAAGCCATTTGCTGTGTTGCAATTTTACAAGTTTTCTGCAAACAAGAGAATTAATATTTTGCTTCCTTTACTTCACCGTGAAAAACAAAAGCAGCACAACAGTTTTTGTTAAACATACAATTAAAAAAAACAAAGTAGCTCTCAAGCTGTTTTACCAGTAGATCAGTGAAATAGTTTGATAATCTGTCTAATCTATTTTTTTCCATAGAAACATGACTTCTTGGCTCAATACACATCACTTACTAACAAGCACAAAAAAGAACAAATGTGACCTCCTGTCCCTCTTCCAGAACTCTTCTCTTCCCACGCTTGGCATACCAGTCTAGGAGTTTGCACAAACAAGTTCTTTGTGCCTTTAGGAGTCTTAGTCCTGAGAATACTGCCTCTGAGCTGTATCACCACTTTTAATGAATGAGGTCTGAGGTAAAGAAATCATGGCAGGTTATAATGAGCTGACAATTAAAACCAGTCATATTTTTAGAAAGAAACTTCACAGAACATCATCCAGTAAAGCACTGCTGACACAAGGCTGCTGCCAAAAAGCAACCCGTCCAGTTCTGTCTCTGCTCTGTTCTCTAAGCTGTTCTTGTAGACCATACAATGAAGAGATATCACACCTATAATGCATCCATCCTCAATTTAAATAAAGGTCTCTTGAATTCAGAGAATAAGAATGTGATTCTTCCCCTTCTCATTATTTCTAGATAGCTCAGTGCATATTTGTGTGTCTTGCACAGGGTTTTCCACTTGGCCTAGCTGCCAACCTCTAACCCCTTTCAAGTGCTCTCCTTTAAGCTGCAAAAGCATCCTGGCAGCCATTCCCTTCCAATAACCAGGAATGTCAAGAACAGAACCCGACCATGACTAATTCTCTTCATCATAACATATACCAGAAAAGTTGATAGATACCCAGACATGGAATCTCTTGCATAGTTCTCACCCGGTTCAGCCCATAGCTGGACATGCAGTTGCCATTCTCAAGAGTGCTGTTAGCATGCCAGCTCCAAAAGTTACCTCCACTAGTGAGGTTCACTCACTAGTGAGCAGTTCAGATAGATACACATCAGTGACAGAATGAAATATACTCAGCGCTGGCGAGGCCACACCTCAAGTCCTGTGTCCAGTTCTGGGCCCCTCAGGTTAGGAAGGAGGTTGAGGTCCTGGAGCGGGTCCAAAGGAGGGCAACCAGACTGGTGAAGGGACTCGAGCATAGATCCTATGAGGAGAGGCTGAGGGAGCTGGGGCTGTTCAGCCTGAAGAAGAGGAGGCTCAGGGGAGACCTCATCGCTCTCTACAGCTCCCTGAAAGGAGGTTGTAGCCGGGGGGGGTTGGTCTCTTTTCTCCCAGGCAACTCTCAGCAAGACAAGAGGGCATGGTCTCAAGTTGTGCCGGGGGAGATTTAGGTTGGATATTAGAAAGAATTTCTTTACCGAGAGGGTGATCAGACATTGGAATGGGCTGCCCAGGGAAGTAGTGGATTCTCCGTCCCTGGAGGTATTTAAAAAGAGACTGGATGTGGCACTCAGTGCCATGGTCTAGTAACTGCAGCAGTAATGGATCAAGGGTTGGACTTGATGATTTCTGAGGTCCCTTCCAACCCAGCCAATTCTATAATTCTATGATATTCAGCAATAAGCCAGAAGAAAAGACAGATGTTTTCAAACATTCACTAACTCTAAGGGTGAAATTCAAGCCAGAGCTGAAAGCTAACAGGCAGAAAGGCAGCTCCATGTGCTAACACATGCAAACCTCCCCTTCCACATCAAGAGAAACTCCTGTACCAATGATCCTGGGGAAACTTTTTCAGTTTTAGAGGCTCCTCATCCTGAACCGTGAGCCTTCTCTGTTGTTCCTAATACAAATAATAGATAGCAGCAATCTATCACACAACGTGTTATTCTTGTCAGGCTGCAACAGAAATGTTTTCATCTGACTGTTTTAATAGAGCTCAAATATTTTCTTAGGGGTTATTAAATACCTTTCAACCTCCAGCACCTACACAGTAGGGAGTTAATTCTACCTGCAGTGTAGTTTGAAACCCAACAGTTACTCATGCCAAAAAAACTGCAAGGCTTACAGAAGTTCTCTGCTGTTCAGTAAAGTCTTCTGGTGAGGACAACTTTTCAATGGCTTAAATCAAAGAAGGTACAATAAATATTGCTGTCCAAGAAGCTCTGTTTAGTCTGTAATTTAATTCAGTATTTGAATGGGCAGGTTACCAAAATATCTCTAAATTTTTTTTTCTTTTTATTTTTCTATTTGTCCCACTACCACCAATGATTTTTTGGTGTATTTCTATTCTATTAACCTGAAATTTTTCTTGCCAAGAAGACATTATTTCAGTCATTGTAATAATGTCTGTCATATCAAAACCACTGCTTTTGACATGGAACCACACTTTAAAATAGGGAATGTAAGCAGGCAGTTTCTGTACACACCAGTTTGGCATAGGGTAGGCTTACCTTTGAGCTCATAGGATGCTCATTAGCTTCCTTGCACTCTGGAAACTAGAAAATTTACTTTACATCTTAAGACACAACAAAAATAGGATGGGTTCTCCTGTTTTCTGACCATATTTTGGTCAGGAAAAGTATGTATACATGTACATATGCATATGTATATTGATGTATGTATAAAACAAATTTGACACTGATGCACAACTGATACCTTGTCTGCAATAAGAAGAAAATGACAAATAAAAGCAAAAAATAATAGAAGTATCATGTTACAGGGATTACAACCAATAAGCATAGATTTCTCAAGGTGACTGCTGTGTGCATTTTCCTAATGTTCACTACAGATTGATGGGTTTTGGTAGTTTTTCAGACAGTGAGGCTCAAACTCAGCATGGCTGACTATTTTTGTGACAGTCACTGTAACTCAATAGTTTAGAAATACACCTCTCTGGCAAGTTTGGCTGAGGTTGGTTTGAAAGAGAACTCTCAGATAAATCCAGAGAATGATTACGAGAGCCTTCTTTCCTCAAGACATTAGGTTTAGAGAAAACATTTTTTTTTAAAAAAAAAGGAAAGAATAGAAAAAATTATATTCATATTTAGATTAAAACACTACAGAGGATGTCTTGGTCTTTGATTTTGAATACTAATTGTATGTTCTTTCTATATTTGGGAATGGCCCTACTTTGTGTGCCTTGATTCTCCCTTAATGTACATAGTCCACACTCAGAGGATACTGGGATGATAAATTCCCATTAAGGGTCAAAGACACCACAGGTATAAAACCATACACATTGGCCAGACAGTGAAAAGCATCTGCATTGCTGTAAATCAGAATAAGTGAAATATATACCCACATTGCTCATGTTTTAGAGGCCACATATTCTTCATTACTGAAGGGATTCAAATTTGCCCAAAATTTAAGGATGTTCTTGCCCTTGAATTTAGTAATCCCGCACACCATTGTTCACTGTTTCCTATTCCCAGCAGTTGTTTCACCATCTAATTGGCAGTATTGAAACTGCTTCTTTCCTTTTTGGACAGAGATCCTCAGGGAATACAATACTAGATAAAACTTATATAGCTGGGCAGGGCTGGGGGAGGCAGAGGTAAGTGAAATATATTTTTTATATTTTTTTTTTATCTATTATGGAATATATATAGATATGTTCCATTCCTTTTAATGTGCATCTTTTAATACTGAGAAAACATTTTAATCCAGAATTATTGGTTTTCCTGCTGTTCCTCAAAGGAGAAAGAAAATCCTTGATTTTTAAGTGCTTAGTAAGAAAAAAAAATTATATATTTTGGGTGGTTTTCTTACTGTCCATACAACGCTTCCATTACTGAGAAAATAGGCACCATTTTCACACCACATGCAACTGAAATGCCAAATCAACACGAGAGTAAATAAGGACAGTATAGCTCATGGAATTCCTTAAAAAACCTACAACCATTGCATATGGTCATTATGATGGCTCACAAATCAGTGCCCAGAGTCAATAAATATATATTTTTATGAATTTGCATTGATTTCAGGGGAGATACTGTTACTTCACTGAAAGATGTCATTGCATTAGCTGAACCAGAGTTATTGTGTCATGAGAGCCCTCAGAAAATAGGTGATTCTAAAATAAGTCTTTGTATAACTGTCAAACCAGGTAAAGCTACTTAGTGTATATCTATGGAAATAGGAAAAAAAGCTCTCCAAATTGGTTGATACACATAATCAGTGTTTTATCACTAACAATTCAGACCAAAAGTGCTGAGAAACAACTCAGCTCAGAAAAACTGTATGCATTTAAATTTTAACATCATCCATTTTACAAACTATTCAACATTTGGTTGCTTTTTATTCCTTTCTCTTGCTATTTTGTTTCAGTTTCAGAGCACAGACCATTTATAGCTTAAAAAACAAGGTGCTCACTTGCATTTTTGCACGTGGGACAATCAGCATATCCTTTAGAAGTACAGTACTTCCTTATCAATCAAAGAAGGGTTTTTCTGAGAGCATGATTCACTAACACTGATTACAGCCCCACATCTTCCAAGCCATTAAAAAGTCATTTTGCAAAAGCCACACAAGGAAAAAAATGGAAAGAAAAGCCCACCCCCGTGTCATTAAAAGTTCCTTTGACAAGCATTATTTTGAGAAATTAGAACTGCAGCATTACCCAAGAACTGAAGTAGGTTTATGCCAGTGTCCTACAGCCACGGTGCCACAATTCTCCAGGCTGGATCTGTGTGCTACTGGCTTACTCAGGGACAGGAGCACATCCCAAAGCAGGCACAGAGACACAGCACCAAGCACACTGCACACTGTAGCTGTGTTTATGCTGGCTGCAGAAGAACAGATGATAGGCAATGAGGCATGAAGCCTGCTGGAACAAAGCTCCTGTCAATGTTTTGTGAGCCTATCTAACTGAGTTTAGAAAACCTGTCACGGGGTTACAGTGGGCTTGATCTGGCCAAAGTTTGAAAGCTAGGATTTTTACACCACAGGTTCATGGAGCATTTCTGGAACAGCTTCAGCTCTTAAAACTTTTACACAATTACTGTGAACAGTTATTTGCTTCGCTTGCTTTACCTAGCCCAAAAGCTCAGGTTTCCAATAACTGTGATCTATCGTAACAGTAAACCCAAAGACCTCTGTTGTCCTGTAGGCTAATGTAACCCTAGGGAATTACTACCTCAATGCATCACATTAGTTTACCTCATGACCAATTCTAAGACAACCCCTTAGGCAAGTATTCAGGACCTTCTGAGTTATTCTGTCAATTGACTAAGAATGAATCTACAGTTGTGTAGTAGTACAGATCAGGTGTGCAATTTTGAAGCAGATCTCCCCACTGTCCCCACTTTGCACCTTGGTTCACATCATAGAGGAATCTGAGCTAATTAAATGGATTCCTCACCATCATAGGAATGACAATACAACAAGATCTGATGGATAACTGCTGGATGGTAAACTGATGGATAACTGATGTTCAATTGCTATTCTTATTCTCCTGACCAATCATATTCCTGTTGGGATGAGTCTGATAAAACAAAACAGCCTTATGACATTTCTACACCCAATACCTGAATGATGGTCTAAATAAAGCTACAAAGCACTAATCTGTCTGTGGAAGAAGCTTCAAATCTAAATTTGGGAGAGTGGTAAACTGTGCAGTAAGAAATGAATGCCAAACACAGTAACTTTCACCAGATTTCTATTTTGAGTGCATGCAAACCAAGTAAGATGCATAATGCAGAAGGGCAAAAAAAGTTAAGAAGAATAAGAGAATGTGTATTACCTACACATTCTGCATAAGAGATAAACATGAATTTTCCAAGTTTACAGTAGGCTTTGAAAGTAGCTCTGAAAGTCAACTTAAGAAAAAGGGCTGGAAATATTCCTGGAACTTTTTTTTGTCCTGTACATCATCTTCCATGAGGGATAGATAATAGGAGCTGAAAATTATTTGAGTGTAGGATAGTAAATTTTGATTTTGATTGCACTATAATAAAACAATATCACAGGTTATTTGTTACTGTGTCAAATGGGCAAAGCTCTCTACAGGGCAAATATTTCCTTTTTTCCAAAAATGGGTGTGCTTCACCTGAATGAAAGCAAAAGTGTTTTTACACAAATATAAGGCTTATTTCAGAGGTTGAGCCTTTAATTTGAAAAAGCTTACACCACAGGTGAGCCCAAGTTATCACCCTTCCAATTATATGGAATAAATGAGGACTCTAGAAGAACAAAGGTCTGCTCCTAGCCACCTTTTATGCTTTGTCACCTTAGGCAGAGTACTAAGAAGCCCCATCAATACTTCAATACACATGAATTTTTTTGCCAAAGTCAATGAGCAGTAAAATCATACTTGTTCTAATTTGAATTACATGTCTATCTAAAAGTCTGATTCCCCTTGAGCTTTAGTTCTCCTGTTAGAAAAAATGAGATAGGGTCTTGAAACAGAAGCTTCTTTGTGTTTAGAAAATTGTCCTCTGTTTTATGGAAGACGGACTTAATTATATTTTTAATCTCTATTGGTCTAACCTCACTTCCTCACACAATTTTTATGATCTTAAATTCACTTACATATTATTGGTGAAAGTAGCAATTTAAGTATATAATAGATAGAAAAAGTTCCTTCCAAACAAACGGATTTGCAATTAAAGATAGAAATAATGCAATCAGTTCCCCAGTTCCATTATTAATTACGTGCATACACAGATAAAAATATGATTTTTTTAAACATTAAGATTTTAATAATAAACATGTGCATTAGCTAATTCTCCTGATACTCTAGCAAAGGAAATAAGTATTAATATTCCTGCTTTAGCTGAAGGAAAATCAGGAGACTGCAGTGTGCAGTAAATGACTTTTGTCCAAGACCATGTATCAAATTAACAGAAGAACTTAGCTCCTGGTTCTGTGCTCATTCCCTCACTCCATCTTGCCTCTAACTTGATTAGTTTCTTATGACTAGCCATTAATAATTCTGCATTATGCAACCATCCCTAGGTAGAAGAGAAGTTTATTCTTAATAAATGACAGGGAAGCTAAACAGTTTCAGAGTACCACAAAATGTATAATAATCAGATTAATTAAAGTAGATTCTGTTTGATTGCGGCCATAACTGGATATACCCAGCGAGTCAGTCTCTTGTAGGCTCTAATTGCCAGACAAAATTACATTTCAAATATATCAGGAAGACAATCTTTCCCTGCATTTACACTAAAGTAATTATTTTTTCTTCTCTGCGAACTGTATAAAATCCAAAATAATCCTTTTTACTCCTCAGTAAGATAAAATAATAACAATAATTATAGTGATAAAGTAATTGATAGAAGCCTCAGTAAAACAAGATAATTTTTAGTTACATCTTAATAGTCATTAAGTTGTAAGGACATACGTGAGCAATGTACTGAAACTGGACTTCTCTATGACACTGTGATTTAAACCAACCAGTGAAGTAAATACAATGTGTGATGAGGTACATTGGCTCTACCTTCCTTCCTCTAAGCAAGGAATTCCTTAGTGAATAAGGAATCAGAGAGCGATTTGTATGGCAAATACCTTGCAGGAAGGTGGGTAATGCAAGTCTGTCCATGTTCTCATCAAAGATGTCATGAATAATACAAAGAGCAAGTAGAAATATAAATTTCAAGAGGACAAAATTCCAAAAAGTTGTTTTAGGCAAAACTGCAATTTCTGTTTCATTGCTGGTAGAGCCAATAGGTTTTCCCGCTCACCCTCAGATTGCAATCAGTTAGTTGTTACAAGATCCCTCAGGAAACAGAGGGGAAAGCTTGGAAGCTGTATAAATTTAAGAACTCTTTACAAACACACCATTATACTGGGTAACTCAAGAGGTTTTACATCCTTTGGGGTTTTGAAAGTCTCATAATGAAATACCAAATTCTGTGGTAGCATAGCAAATGCCACCACTTGAATCTTCGCCTGGAAAATTTTTGGGTGAAATAAGCCTTCAGCAGCAGCTCTACAGTACCAGTTCACACCCCTATTTCTTGACACCTCCTGAAACCACATACTTCTTCCCCCACCTTTCTCTGAAGTAGAACAGGAAGCAGGAATAATTGGGTACAGGTGTGACTAGACATGAAATTCTGGAGCAACCTCAAAAAATTATTTCTTTTTTAGGATCACACTTTTAGGAAAAAGACAGGGTGAGAGTCACATTTGCATTTCTCTTGGTCCCAGGACAAGGGATTCTCACTGCCGTCCGTGAATGAACTGGCCCATCCCTTATGAAGACACCAACCATGATGGACTACTAGAACTGCTTGTAAACTAAATTCCAGCTGCACCCTCTCTTTGATATTTCCCACCAGTCCCCTCCTTTCTTACTGTTGTTTTGAATGCTTGTGCCTACAGACACTTGAGGCAGAAGCTCCAGCCAGAAAATCACATTGGGCCTTAAGATTGTACTTTGCTTTGTCTTGAGCTTGGCCTCAACCCCACCAGCTGCTCCAGCCTCAGCACCTCACCTTTCAGCAGCAGAGCTAGAGCTTCAGCAGTCTCTTGGAGGCTGAAGCCACATTTCCACTGTGGATCAATAAGATTCTGAGTTTTTTAGTCTGATGGCACTATTAGAATTGTACCTCCACATAATACCAATGCCAGATTTTCTTCTGAAAGGGTCCAAAAGCCATCGCACACCTCACACATGAGGTGTGTTGGCAGCAGCACATATCAGCAAGCTACCCACAAATCAACACCAACAACTGTTTGTTCTCAAAACACAAAGAATGCAAATTAGATCCACAGTTCAGAAGTTTGAGGGGAGGTGATCAACTCCCTGGATTCAGGTGGTTATTATGCGAATAACCTTTGATCCAAATTTTCTGTTCATTCTTGTCTTCTTCTGGTATGCAGATTAGCCCTTGCAGAGGGCCCTATGCAGAGTTACAGTCTTTAAAAAGATGTATTTTTGAATAAGCATAGAGAAAGAACTTCAATTATTTTATGGAAATATGGCTTCCCTGAGAATGACAATAAATCAAAATGGATCATTGAAGGGGAGACTGCATAAGTCATGGGAGTGTGTGATGAGAAAAATTAAATGCCCTTGTGAGAAAAAGGAATTCCCATGGGTTTTTAACCAAGTCTCTGAAAACATGAACCTTTTCACCAGACACGCCAAGCCAATAGACTGAGACTCTTACAGAGACAGTGACTTGGGAATAAGAAAAGCTTTCAGCTATTCACATAAGAATTATGCTGATTAAGGCCAAAAGCCTGATAATTATAACATGGCCAATAGTTTTTCTAGCTATCACCACTGCTCATTAATCTGCAAAATGCAGCATAATTCTGTATTATAAACATTAGATTAGACATCAAAAAACTTGGTATAATCTTTGAATAAATAAGGATGTTCTTCGAAGACCATTATCCTAACTGGAATGAATACATGAGACACAATCCTCCTTCCACATTTAACTGACTCAAATGTATAAGCACTAACAGGAACTAATAAAGGTTTTGTTGAAAATGTTCAATGTGGAAAAGACATCATACACAGTAGGCAATGCAGCTCCAGAATAATATCATACTCCACAAATAGACACATGTTGCTTCAGGTTAAGATAATGGAAACAATCTAGAGCACAATTTAAAGTAAATCTAAATTACATCTGTGTGATTCATACAGGAAGGAAAAGGAGTATGTACATGACTGCAGGCTTTCAGTGAAGCAGAACTCTTTGGATAATTGTTAAACCTGAGTTTTTAATCTATAATTGAGATGATTATTGTTTTGAATTTTATTGGGAACCATGCACTGCAGCAACATCCTCCTTCAGTTTACAGATATCAGCGGCGTAACATAGGCGTGAAGAGCTAGGATGAAACATTACACTTCACTGGAAATTCAGCACATCTAATTAATCACCTAAAGGACTGATTAATCAAGCTTGGGAGGAGGAGGAGGAGATTGCTTCCATCATATTAAATTCTTCCTGAAAAGGTACAGATATTCCAATAAGAGCAATCAGAAATAAACCAAATTTTAAAAGGCCTCTACTATTTCTGATCTTGCAGAAATCCTTTGCAAGATGATACGTACACAATGAAATACTGGAAGTATATACCTAGAAGGCCTTCAATTTCCAGTTTCAAAATATAAATTTCATTAGATCACATTGTACTTACTGCAAGATAAAAATCTTACTAGAGAGAATGATGTTATTCCATGTTCTTGAAAAAGCAGTGACAGATTTCAGAACTTGTACTTTTGCTAACACCTCAAAAAATTCCTTTGATTTTAAGTACAATGAAATATTTGCAATAAATACAGATCATACTATCTGGGAGCCATAACAAAGGTTTAACATTTGTAGTGGTTTCTTACATCTCTTAGGTTACTAACAGATTATGAAATTCATCCACAGAACCCGACAGGTTTAGAAACAATCCTCATTCTGGAAATATTCTCTGCAGGCTTTGTCCATATGTGGGACTACGAAATAAATGAAATTTCCATACATTTATTTATTCTCTCTTTAAAATAACAGGTAAAGCCTTACATGTAACTTTTAGCAGAATCATAATGGCCCCCAGTTTTTTGTATTTGTTGTCACTCCCTTTTTTAAGTCTGGTATATCCAACAGACTTTTAGACAGCCCTGCTTTTAAAAAGCAAGATTGTCAGGCTACATCTACAGAGTTTTCTCTCTACTTTGATTTTCTGAGCATCAACCACAAAGTTCTGCCATGACAGCACATTATGTTTTCCCTGCTAGTAATCTACACAACAGAAACAGAGATCTGCTGCTCTTCTTTATTCCTTACTCAGGGAAAACATTTTTGATCGGTTTTCCAAGAAGCCCTACATTAGTTGGGAGAGCTGAATGCACCGAATGGATGCAATGGCAGAACTGGGAAAATTTTAGCTGCACATTTATGTGTTATTTGATATCAGTAGAGAGTATTTCAGCATTCCCTAGCAGGCAGACTCTACTGGGCCTTCATCTTAATACCACACAGCAGACAGAAAAAAGCATTTTATAGCCAGCAGATAGGAGTCCTCGTAAACATAACTAAGGGGAACCATCTTGGACAGAGAAACAGTCAGGAATAGATGTCCATGCTTTTCCTATATTGCATAAATATACAGAACACTAAGTGAGTAATTCATGTCACCATAGAAGCTGTAGCATTATCAGACATATAAATATGACTATCTGAAATATGACAACCATAAAAAGATGCGAATAGTGACAAAACAATTTAGGGGGCATTTCTTTCTTGTGAAAATTTAGAAATTGTTCTTCTTCAAAATGCTGAAAACATTTGCATTTTTGGTACTTTAGTTTTTTGAGGACATTACATATGGTATCCTCCAGTACTTCTGCTTTAGCTAACAGAATTAAATGCATCAAACCAAAAGTGCCACAGGCCTGAAGAGGAAAAGGGCACCCCTCTAAACTACTGTCCTCCACGTCAGTTATCAAACATGGCTCAGATGTTTTTCCTTCAAAGTTTAACTTCCCATAAAAAATGTTTTCCAAAGAAAAAGCTCCACTAAGAAACAAATTCCTTTCTCTCTGTCCCTCAACACCTTCCATGGGGAAACAGTTGAAGATACTTTCAGTAGAGAAAGTTTTACAAAACAGGTCCTCCTGGGCTGCTTTGATTTGATCAATATTCTACTTTTTTTCTGCCTTCTGCTGAAGCTATTCCACTCGTCATAAACCACTAAATAATCTTCCAGCAATAAATTGAAATCTCAGAGAAATCACTACCATAAATCCTATGCTTTCTTCTTTTTTTCTCTCAACACACAAAATATTTTGGCTCCCTAAAAGAGCAAATTAACAAAAATTCTGGGGCCACCTCCAACTTCCATCTTGAATATTGTAGAACAACTTTCTAAGTAAGTAACAACCCACAGGCCAAAAAAACATATACAGTTACCTAAGGAAATATTTTTCCTTCTGCTGCACTATGTAGAAGAACCTAAATCCAAGCGAATCAAATCTGACCAGATGAAACCAAAAATGTCAATTCACCCTCCTACAACCTGAAAATGGTCAGTAAAAGGAAGAAAGTTGAGATGTCATGAGTATCTGAGTAGTATGCTTATCTGACAAGAATACAAGCAAGCAAACCCCAGTTTACCAGGCCCTTTGAGTAGCTCTCCAGCAAACTCATCAGATCTCAGCAAGTGTAACAGAGCTCCATCGTCTGCTGTGTCTCAACTATAGCATCATATTTTGCTAAGAGCTGTCAATCCAGACCTACACTCTGGTATAATGCTGAGCCCTCTGCTCCAGGAATATTTTATGTATTCACTGCTCCTGTTTCCAGGCAGAGCATGCTCTGGGAGCACCACTGAAGACAGAGGATGCCCAAATTCAATAATATTTTCCCACTACTTTGAGATTAACAGACTATTAAAACTTCAAATTCAAGCTGCAAATTGAAGCTCATTGATAAGAAACTTGTTTTTTTGCAGTAGCTCATGAATTTCATGGTTCTGTGCAAACCACAGAATGTCAAACAATCCCAGTGAATTAGGAAGCTGAGTTTTTTTCAGTCTCTGTCATGTGCATTGTCTTTTTTATCAGTACTAATCATACTATAGTTATACTACTAATGAAATAAAATATAAAATTTCTATAGATACAAATTCTATATCCAAGAGCTCCTAAAATAGAATTAAACTTCACATGCCCTGCTATGAATCTAGGAAAATGGTATAATAATTACTTGCTTTGTAGAATTAGAATTAAAAAAAAATAAAAATCACTCTAAAATAAAAACTCCCTCAAAAAAACCTCAACAATTTTCTTGCAGGGTTTGCCTCAGATATAATATCCCTTCAGTTCAAAATAAACAAGGAACATAAGCCAGCAAACAAATTTCAAGCATTCACTGCTTCTACATTGAACATGATCTTTTTGCATAGCTGTTTCCCAATTTAAGAAGTGAAAAGGCATCCTCCTCTAGGGACTGTTCTGTACCCAAGTAAAAGATGCAATTGAAAATCAGTCTTGTAAAATGTTATTGTTTCTCACAGGCAGGTAGAAAAAGCACTCACAGTCCTCTGCATCCTGAATGTGAATGAGTTCCTACTGTATCCCATACAATTTTGTCCTGTGCATCAAAACTATTCTTCCCCATATGTTCAAAAGGTACAACAAGGATAATGAGGTTAATAATAAGGAAATTCAGGACCTAGACTGGCAGGCTGATAACAAATATTGCCTGGTCAATGACAAATGACTTCTATTTGGAAACACGCTGAGTTTCCTGATTATTCTTCCAGTATTCTTCTGGAGTTTCTGATTTTAAGAAATTATTTAGGAGACTTATATAGATGCTATACTTTAAACAAAGCCAGTTGCCTTCATCTACTATATCAAGCACTTAAGCAGTGTAAAAAAGTTAATGCCTAAAAAACCCTTGCAGTAAAACGCACTTTTAAATAAAAGACTTGCATGTGCATTAGTAGGAAAAAAAATCAGAGAGATGCAACAACCACCATTCACTACTCTGCATTTGACTATCTCTATCAGCAACTGCTGCCTAGAGAAAGAATGAATGTACAAGAGAATGGCAGCAATATTTTTCCAACAGCAAAGAGACTCCTCAAGCCAAAGTTTGTGTCTCTATGTTTTTTCTGCTAGCACTTTAGGTCAGTTTTACAAGGAATTCATAAAATGTAGCACAGCCTTGTTGTGAAGAAGGATTTGGAAGTTTTTAATTTTTTTTTGAAAGCTGTCAGGTTGAAAAATTGTGTTTGATACTCTGATCCCTTGGCACAATGAGACAAAGAATCAATGATCTGTACTGTTCTTTTCCACATTGTTCAAGTTTAAATGAAGCTCTGGAAAAATCCAAAGATATGCTTATCGTAAAGGTGAAATGTGTCAGTGAAATTCATCTTCTCACAAAGGGATTCTGTCCCATAATCTCGATTGCTGACCTTTTTATTATTTTCTGATTTTCCTCTTTCACTTATGAGAAAAGTCAAGGACAGCATGAAAATTTCAACACATGGATTTATGCAAGTATACATGAAACACCACAAGGATATTTTCTGGTTTACTAGTGCCCAGTTTTGACTGTTGCTGAGTTTGAGGAGATGTTTTCAAGAAGTTATATACATCCTTGCTCCAAGACCTACTAAATCTTAATAGTTAATTCCAGGACTACCAGTACAATACTCATATTATAGGCTGTTTCCAAATATGAATTACTTCTATGATCTGAAGTTTCAGCTGCTATTTTACCAAAAAGTCATTTAAAGTTTTCCTGGAAGTTTTTCGCAACAAGAGTTAGATCTCATTGCCTTTAATCATTTGGTTTCAGTAGCTAAGTTGGCCATTTCTGTGTTATTCACATTTAAAGCATTCATTTTTATAGTTTGCAGAACCTAGTGAAAAAAGAATTAAAGCTTAAAGACAAAAAAGAACTAAACATTATGATAGTAAAGGGAGAATTATCTGTTTTCAACATGGAGAGCATCTGATTTGCCTTTATTATACTGTAGAGTAAAAAAACCTTTCACATTTTTGTTAGGATGACAGTGCTTTAGTAACTAAAAAAACATGAAAAAAGATTCAAATATTTTTTTAAAATTTAAGGTAAATAAGTATTTAATCCTGCATAAGTAAATATGGAGAAGGTAGGTAAAAATAGTATTATTAGTAATACTCATTAAGTTAAATGAAATCAACAGAATATTTTACATCACTTTCACAGTCTGATCAAGTACACATACTTGAAAAAGGGATGAACAAAATATGTGCTTTCTTTATTATGAAGGATATTTAAGAATTGGCTCATTGATGCTCTTTTCCTAAAGGATACCTGGAAACAGCATTTATCTTGTTTCTGTCATGATGGGGTTGCACACCTGAGAGAATGCGTTTGCTAGAAGTGACTTGATTTTAGTATTAACCACAGACCTCTTTCTATGGATAAGTAGTAAATAACTGCATGACTATTTTAAAGAACCAGCTACAGACAAAAAAAAAAAAGGAAGCAAAATATAACGGTTTAATCTAAATTCAGGAGTTAAATTTAGAAGCTACATCACCCTCTGCCCCTTTTTCAGCTCGTGTTTCCAAATGAAGTCCTAGATGACCTAATGGGAAAGTTAAACATGCAGTCCACTTATGCATAAATTAAAGGATGCATTAAAATCAGCTGTAGGCATGAGCATGGTCCCATGCAATCTGAATGCAGCTCTAGGAAGACTACATAACTAAGCAGAAGAAAGAATTTATGCACACAATAAATGATCACCAGCTTGCAGCAGGGCCCCCATGGATTTTGCCATTTGATCTTCCATGAATAAATCTAGATAAAGCCACAAATTAATCAGTCAGGCAAAGGCCAGGAAGAATCAAGCACTACCTGGTGTCCTTGGTAAAGCCAGCAATGGCACTGCTGCTCAGATCACAGTGTGCAACTGAGCTGGGAAATGTAAAAAACTCTCAATAATACTGTCTTGTTACAATTAAGTTTAAAAGCCAGAAATCAGCACATTTTGGCCAGGTAAAGACGTGTGGTTATGGTCCAAACCTGCAGACACATCTAAGCTCTTCACTGCTATTTAACACTCTCAATGTGAAGCTGGCTTATGGATGCTTTTATTGGAAAGAGGGTCTCAGTGGTTCCAGCTTCCAATACCCACTGCTGGCCCATGACTGCTACACAGCTGGGCAATTTCATTCTACTTAGCACAGAGACTACAGCTAATTAAAAGCAATGTAATCTGTTTGGAAGGCAAAGAAAAGAGGATATTAAATCTTTCCATCACTTCAAACCAAACTGCTCAGATTCGGTCTCTGCTAACAAATTTGGAGTAAACAAAGCCACACTGACTGCAAAATGCAGCCTCTGAAAACATCTGAAATACACTGAAATAATGTATACATTTAAATGTCACTTTCTTCTTTCTCAGAACAGTTCTATAGATTTTTCAAAACATTCAAAGGAAAAGTAACATGCCACAAACTGCAATATCTTGAGACTTTGAAGTCCTTTGGGAGACAAGCCCAGCGAAGATAGATCTTCCTGGTAGAGACAAATTATTTGACTTTAGACTGCAATACATTCCTTCAAGTAGGCAACTGTTGTTTTCCTTGCCACTGATCATTCCCAACCGTGGGAATTTTGCAAGTGGTCTCCTACAGATACCCAAGTCAGAACAAAACACATGAATATTCATTGGTACTGATGGATTTCAGTCCTAGAATTAGAAATGTGCAACAATTGAATTAATCTCACTAAGGGGAAAAAAAAATTAATTATTCCCAACTGTATTCATTTTAGGTGAATGCTAGAAGTAATCAGCCCTGACTGGTGCTTTAAGCACTTTCCTTGCCCAGACAGGTCAGAGATTTCATTAAGAAAATCATGTAACTGTGTTAACCACCCCATTTTATCAAGCTTTGCTTCCATATTTTTCTCCTGAAAAGAAATTTATTAGTGCATTCAGCCTCCACCCAATCCCCAAACTGCTGAACTGCCAGTCACTGGTAAAAGATTTTTTCAAAACTGGTGCTGTGGTCCCACCCAAGATAAATGATGGATGACACTTTGGGGCATGGGGGAAAAAAGGATAAAAGGACCTAGCTTTTATTCAGATGGTCATTCATCTGGACAGATATATATGGGAAAGATAGTTGTCAGGATCCAGATATATTACAAGGAAAATATTGCAAATGTTTCTAATTGCTGATTCATAGCTCTGCAGTATGGCAGTCAGTGAAGAAAACTACTACACTGCAAGTTCAAAAGAAGGAACATCTGTAAATTCCTAATGATGAAGAAATAGTTGTACTGGTTTTGACTTTTAAAAAAAAAATTTTACAAAAGATAATCCCAACAACAACAAAAAAATTGTGAGTTTTTTTCTGTATGTACAAGAAACATTTTTGAAAGGAAGAAGCTGATTAATGTACTGATGACAATCTCAAGTATTTCAAGATTCAAAAGAAACAAAGAAATAAATTAAACAATTTTCTACCTTTGCAACCCTTACTGTCATACAAAAGAAAACATCCTCACAAGAAAAAGGCTCCTACGATGTTTGAGACTCCAGTCAAAAACCAAGTAATTAAAAAAATTGCTTCAGAAAAATAAATACAAAAGTGGATATTTTGTAAATCACAAAATCCTTGAGTGTTCATTTTTTTGTTGGTTTTTCCACATTAAAATTATGACTTCAACAATACGAAAAGTGGAAGGGGAAAACATGCTTAAATTGAGCAAAATCTGACTTTAAAATCATGCTCATTCTCTTCAGAAATAAATGCATATCTTTTTGCAAGAGCTTCGTTTGGGATGAAAAAAAAACCAGATGAGTAGTAAATGTCCAACCAGGAAATCTTTCAAAAGTTTTTTCAGTTTCATACTGATCCAGTGGCTCTTTTATCTGAGCATCTTGTCTGTACACTTTACAAATTTCCAAGCTGTTATAGTTCTCCTACACTGAGAGCTCCCAGCAGAGCCAGGTAGCAGTGGGGGCTCATTTTGCCAGCCACAATACAAAGCAGGATGGCTGAGGTTTTATCTGTCCAATGTTGCTTACAATCCAGTGGCCTTGACACGTGGCTGAGTGGTGATAGTGTAATCACAGCTGTGAAGCAGGTAACATCACCACTATTTCACACAAAGAGTTAAAGCATTGTTTATCAACCATGGGCAGAAAGGTTTTATTCTGAAGACAATCAAGCATTTGGAATCTCTCCAGGAAGCCACCACCTTGCCCAGGCTCTACTTTCACCAGAGCAGAGTATGCAGAGACAGCACGGTCCACAACCCTCTGGAACCTCTCTAGCCAGATCCTCCTAGTCCCAGTTATTTGATTTGGCAAAAGATGCTGGAGCTTTTCATTCCCTGTGCAGTATTTCTGTTCCCAAATTGCAAGTGAATATAATTTCATGAGAAGATAAGAAAGGGAAAAAAAAACTGACCAAACCAAACTGAAAAGCCCAAGGCTGGCTACTTTCTCTATGAAGAAAATTGTAATCTTGCTACAGGAGCTGCTTGCTGAATACCTCAAATTACTGCAACACTAAATAATTGCTCAGATTTTGTGTCCACCTTCCATGTAAAAAAAAATGGAATAAGAATTTTTTGCACACTTGCTTGTTTGCAAGATTAGGACCTTCCAATAATCTGTAGTTTGAATGTAGTCCCTGAACTGCAGTCTCAGATAAATGACTCCTCACCCACAGCGTTGCCAGTTTTGTCATGTAGGCATAACCAGAAATGGAATATAAAGAGTAATGATACAGAAGCAGTACTGTTTCCATCCATACCTGCAACCACAGGAGGTTTTTTGCCCTTTCAGAGTGCATATGTCAGCCAAAATTTGTAAATGACACTGCCTAGCAAGGAAGAAGCACCTCCTAAAACTTTATAGGAAGCTTCTGCCTGGCTGCTGGTGGGCTTCTTTCAGAAGCTTTTCTACTATCACTCAACGCTGTTCTTTGGCAAATGGAGATGGTGATCTGTCAAGTCTCTCTTCAAGAAGTAATAAAAAAATAAAAAAACATTATATAAAAAGACTGATATATGAATAATGTGCTGATGCTTAACACCTGCTTAATTATTACATCCAGGCTATATCTTCTCTACAACAGATGTTTTTAATTTTTCTCCAAGAGGATGGATATGCTATCTGAAAAACAGATGATGAGGTCAGTGCAGGCCAAGGTATTTCATTTCAGTTTTTACAATTAATGCAGACACTGGAAGTGCTGGAAAGATCTCAGAAGAGCAGTGGATTCACCAAGTGTTCTCCCTCTCTCTCACATGCATTTGTAAGGGGAGGTGAAAGAAAACCAACAGCAAGTATACTGATATTGTGCAAATTAGAAGACCACAGATGGACATCTCTGGCAGAGAATGGTACAAACAAACATGCCATAAAGAAGCACCAGGGAACTAACTTTATTTTGTGCAATAAGTTTCCCCAGGGAGAAAGAAAGTCTCCAGAGTATATCTTTGTTAAATGCCCCTAGCTGAGAATGAGGCAAGCATCACTCTCTCTTCATAGTTACCTTTAGACTGACATGCTCTGATGGCAGAATTAATTGGATTTTTTGTCTGTTTTTAAGAGATACACCTTAAAACATTACCATTTGTCCAGTACTACTGTTTCCATCTGCCTCAGCAAACACAAAAAGAGCAGTTCAGGTACTATGATATTATATATGGAACTGTGTAGAACAAATGAGGAAAACACCAGGGCATCTGATTATACCTGAATTCCACAAATGGTACAGCCCCAGCCTGGAAGCAGGGCACTGCTCTGGGAATCAGTGCTCTCCAGGGAAGCCACTGTTCTTTTGAACTATGCTTGAAAACAAGTCTCCAAAGTGAACTGAAAGCTTAAGTCTCCAAAGTGAACACAAAACTTTGTAGGATGTGTCCTGATGGGGAGGCAGCATTATATAAAACTATTGTTAAATAACAGTGGAGAGGGGAAGAGCAGGGAGGAAGATGAGAGGAAGGAAGAAAACAGAATCCAAAAATGAGAGAGTCAGGAGATGATTCAGTAGAGAAGAGAGTCAGTGGTTTCCTTTCTACTTGGCTCCTCAGACCTTGGTAAAGCCTGTAGCTCAGCTTATGATGTTTAGAAATTGATGTCTTCCTGCAGGTATATTGTGTGATTTAAAGTGGAAAAAATTCTCTTATTTAGGAAGAAGAAAGGGAGAGGACAGAATATCCTCCTGACCCACCAGGACTGAAAAAATATTTCAAAGTCAACTAAGTCTGCCTCAGAATAAGACACCCAATCAGCATTAGTGGTTGGGCATGAAAAAGCAATATTTTATTTCCTGGTTTATTAGAAACTTACGTCTCTGAAAGCTAACTTGCTTTCCCAGACACAGCAGTCAGGAAGGCTGGATTTTTGATTTGTGAGATATTATTACTCCTTCCTACCACCTGCACCTCATCGTTATATCAAAAATCAAATCAACAACAGTTTGTAAATTACCAAACTAGAAACTCAAACAGATTTTTAATTCCAGAAAGTAATAGAATAGAGTTTTTAACACAAAATACCCTCCATGATTTGGCTGTGTCATCCTTATGCCAGCTGAACAAGAGGAAATGGGGACCAAATGAAGAGGTGTTCACAGGTAATTGATACCCATTCAAAGGTAAAACATGGCTGGAACAGACTACTGCCTATTAAGTTGATGAAAAGGATATGAAAAGGACAGATGTATTCTGAGGGGGGAAGGAGGGGTTGCTACTCCATAACATTAAACCTGAGTGGTCTGCTAGGAACTTTCACAGGGAGAGTGCTGAGCAGCAAAGACTTTCCAAAATGGATACAAATATGTTGTCAGATCAGTGTGACAGATCCATTATGGGTGAGCAGCTTAGCAAAATGAACTCGATCTCAACTGTCTCACAATATAAATACCAGGAGCTCAGAAGGACTTCAGCTTCCAGTTTGCCCACCCCTTCCCCTGAGGCTGGAAGGAGAGAACTTGTGTCAAAGAAAAGCAGTGGGTCAAGGAAAGCCTTATCCACAAGAACCACCACCCCTTGCTAAGACCCTCCTGTTACATGCCAAATCCTCCACACTGAGAGCACACATTTTCAAACACAGATGCTTCTTGTAGCATCTTGCTCCTCTCCTTGCCTGGCTGCAAAAAGGAAATTTAATGTAGTTACAAACAACAAACGTCTGTTTGCATATGCTAATTTCTCAAGTGATATCAAAACACCATAGTGCATGGCATTTTTTTCCTACAGTAAACTAAAGAAAGAACACAAAAAGGATAATGACTTTGAGTTTGTAGCAACCTGGAACTTGTTAAATGACACCTACCCAGAGGTATTAGTAGTACTTCCAGTCTATGATATATAGTCGTGACATATGTGGGTAAGTGAAAGCTAGAGCTTTTAAAATGTATTTGAGTTTCAGACACAGATTATCAAACACAAAATTAAATTTTACTATAACAGTCAAGGCCACATTACAGTTTTTGCTTACATTTATGCGATTGTTCATCAAAAAGCATAGCTTAAGTCTCATTAAGGACCCTAGAACTCGATTCCAGTGATTTGCCAAGCCATGGCATTAATTCACCAGCCACACTCAAAGGATTTGCAAAATAATGACAAGTAGGAAGGCAACAGGCTGGGGACTGAGAAAAGGTGAAGTATGTTAACTGCATTATTCAAGAAGAATTTCTCTCACACTGTGGTGAATTTATTAGGAAATACAGTTATTTACAGGATTTCCTATTACTTCTTTTCTTTAAAATAACAACAAGCTTTACCACTTTCTTCAGGTCCATCCACTCCATGAGAACTGCTAGAACAGAGATCAAAGTTACATAGAGGATATCTTGCTAGTTCAGCACAATACAAAAGTATTGCCACAGGTGTAGATGTGAATGTTGGGACATGCATAAAAGCACATCAGAGCAGAGGCTCAGCCAAATATGCCCTCCTAGCCAAGAGGAAGAGAGACTACAGTGCAGTAGAGGCCATCATTGCTGAAGATACAGACTACACTCCTTTGTGAAAATCCAACCCTGACCTTACTCCATTTGCATGTTTGATGCCTTAAAATAGGAAGAACAGCAAGGACTCCCTCCTGGGTGATGGTCATCGAGCTCTATAAGCTGTTTCACAGGACCAGGTACTGCTTAGAAAGCACAAAGGAAAAGGTTTATGCACAAACCTGATCACACAAGAATCATTCATCTTTTTCCTCTCCAGCCATTTCAGTGATCTGCCATTGTTGCCCAGCCAGAGCTGTGTGGTTCATTCATGAGGAGAGGATTTCTCTGTCAGACCCAAGAGCTGGTCGACATTCTTTATATAAATCAAATACTTTCTCATATAGTTGTCAAAATTACTCTAGGGTGACCTGAGTAACTTAGGTTTTGACATGGAGGGGAAGAGCTTTTGCTCTTTAACAGGCCAAGTCCTCATTGTCCAGGATTTCCCTTTTTTTCATTTTGTCTGGGGTGTATTTGTGGATTTTAAAAACGTGAATATTTATATTATTGTAGTGAACTCTGATTAGATACCCAACCAAAGAGACTGAAAATTTTGTGCAGAGGCTTCAAAGGACAGCACGATTATCAGTGGGATCTGATGGAAGTGCCCTCTAATCTTTCAGTGTGCCCAAATTAAATTAAAAGATATGAAGTTATGGAAACATTTATCTGAACTAAGTTACCATCATCAAATGATGACCTTATGATATTGGATAAGAGCCTTTAAAATAAGCTGGTAGACTGCCATGAAACCAAAGGAGAAAACCAATGAGATATCAAGCAGAGTATCACTAACTAAAAAATCAAACCAACAATAACATACACAAAAAACCAACCAAACAAAAAGACCCAAAACCCAGCCACCAGTCTTCAGTATTTACTGCACATATAATGTCAGGTTGTTATTTATACTGACATCTTTCAGAGCTTTTGCCTGTTACAGAGCACCTCTAATGGAAACAGCACTGACAGAACAGAAATAAACTCATTTTCAGATTTGCTACCACCACTCAAGTTTTAGTTCTTTTGAACTCCTGCTTCATTTCTGTGAGGAACAGTACTCAACTTATGGCTGCTTGACCATAAAATACTGATATCACTATAACAAATAATTCTATTAATCCATTTAAAAGAACAAAAATATAGGGAAAAAAAGAAAAACACAAAAAGCACCTTTAAGAATAAAATCTGGATGTGTCTAAATTCCTTCATGTGCTCAATTATTCTGGTTAACACATGCTGACAATATTACAGAAACTCTCTTTAAAATAAATAAATAAATAAAAATAAAGGTTCATCAGGATATGCTTTACGGCAACCTTTTTTTTTATTTAAATGAAAACGCGTAAAGACGATGTCATCTTGTGATGGCTAATTGTTGAAGGTGAGCTTGTTCTGACTTCATTCACATATAGTGAATGTTCACTGTGCAATTTACTTAATAGAGCACTTCTCTTGTACTTCTGAGTACAAGAGGATGCTGCTCCTTCATTTTCTAAACACACCAGTTACCAGTAATACTCCCAACAGATAAGTTTTCATGCCTACCTTCAGCAGATTAGATTCTCTTTTGCTATACTTAGAGGACCTGCCTGAACTTGGCCTATATGCCTCTGATTTCAACCCCAATCCTTTTGCTCCCTTCAAGCCATGCAACCAGTAATTAAAAGCAGAATGAATCAAGAGCAGGAGCTACCATCACAAGTAAAGCAGCACTAGGAGTAAGAGAAACACAATCTACTAATCCAGAGACAATGAAGGATATTTTTAAATGTATTTCTTCACCTTCCCACTCCCTCCAGCTACTCATTGTAGCTCCCTCCACTACAACTTCTGCCACTGAGGTCTCATTATTAGAGTTTTTATCTCCTTCTGAGCTCAGTATTTCCAGCTTGCTGTAATTTCCTTGCCTGAACCAGCTGCATGTTCCTGCCTTCACTTTTCAGCAATGCATTATTCCTCTTGCGAGAATAAGACTCTGCATCCCTCTTCCCACATAATGAGCAACATCACATCAAATACACTGGCTGGCATCTATTTTCCTGAGGTTTTTTAGGACAACCAAAATGGTACTTTAGAAAAATTTTAAGTATGTTCCATGGCTTGCTGATACGTGTGTGTGTCACAGACTGTTATTCTGTCACCCTCTCATTTCCAGTTTCAGTCTGTGGCATGGTAAATATTTCAGTTCCTCAGTATCAGATCTTCCAAAACACTGTACACTTGCTCCTGCCACAGAAAGAGAAAAATCGACCCTGCAAATCTAGTCTCTTTTAAGTAAAGATCTATCTGTAAAATGCCTAGATCTTTCATAACAGGGAGGAGATACACACACTTATATACAAACTCACACAAAAACCTCTTCTGCAAAGGTAAACTCACATATTCACGTATTTCTGCGGCACAATTTTTCTTTTTTCTGCTTTCAACAAGGAAGAATTGATTTATTCAATCCATAACAAAAGGCAATGTAGAAATGGAAAATGATATTGATTTGATCCAGTGTCACCAGTCCCACTTACACAATATACACAAGCAATACAAATTTCTCTCATGCACTCCAGCAGTATGAGCATACATCTCACTTGAGGAATTCAGGCTCAGACCACAAAAAATAACTACCTGTAAAAATTATTGCAAAGTACTATACAAATACAAAGTTAAGCCAAGGCTCCTTTTGTCAAGGAAAGGATGAGTTTCTGAACTACACATCAGAACTTTCTGATATTTTAGAAGCTACTCAATCCATGTGTAATGAACAGGCTTGGATGGTGAACTGTTCTGGTGCTAAAAATATAATCTTATGTTTTACATTCACTATTCCTAAGTTTACTGTAGTTTCACCATCCCAATACTGAACTGAGGCTACCAGCTTGTATTTGATGGTCTGTACCAAAATGAATGAAAAATTCAAGTTAAAATAATCCAAACATACTCGATACATTTCAAAGAAGAGATAAATATAAAATTGGCTGGGTGGACTTAAACTTTCCTACACAACTTCATAAAAAGAAAGCTCTGAAGTTTCCACAAAGTTCAAGAAATTTATCATGTTCAGACTAGTACAAAAAGCACTGACACTTTTTCCCACCTTCATTTTTAAATCCTAACTGTAAAAAATGGAATGTAGACAACAACATGTACTGTAAATAAGAGTCAGAATCTTTCCAGGAGTATATATCTTGTCTAGATTACTTCAGAAAAAGTTACCCTGCAGCTTGAAAAATGGCATTATTAAACAGCATCCTAAAGTGGATTTCAGAGATGACAAATTAATAGTCGTTTCCATTTTATTTTTTTTTTTCTTTCATACTTAGAACTTCCTATTGGAAGTTTCAGTTTAACATTGTTTGTCAGATCAACTCTATCCAATTAAATACATCTCTCCTCAAAGCATCTGCTTGAGACACGAGTACAGGACACCTACAATTGCATAACTGCTTCTGACTGCCATATCCCTTCAAGTAATCATTTCCATAGGTGGCATCCCTGCAACAAAGGGTTTCTAGAGCCTCACACAAGCTCAGATGAAAGCCTTTTACATTTATCTCCAACATCCTCTGGCACTGGAGCAGCTTCATAAAACTCCAGGGTAAGCAAAACTCGTGCTTGATCACATCACTGTTTCACAATTGTAAGTCCAAGCAGGTCTCTAGATCTATGCCCTAAATATTAAACAACTGCATGAATAATAAAATTCAGTGAACAACACAATATAAATCTCCACCCTTACTTTAGCCTGTACTATGTACTTATGTACTAGCAACATGCTTGAATATCTCTACAAAAGTCCCCAGCTGATTACATTGCTGAAAATAGTGTCATAAGTAATTTAGCACCACTGACTACTGTGCCTCGTTATTTATTACAGTAGACTATGAATCAATTGTTTTCTGAGCTATCTCCCCTTAAGCATAAATATTCTTTTCATACTAAAATATTTTACCCTTTGTTTCAAGAAATAAGGTATATTAAAATTACTTTTTTTTGTTGTTCACTCATCTCCTGCTGCATATCATTTCAGAATTAAATGCGTTATAATAATCTAAACCTTGGTTTTGAAGCATCATTCAGGACAGATGGAAAGGAGGTAAATTTTCATTTCATTTCCACCAGTGTAAATGCAAAATAACATGTTTGTAGTTTGCAGTGATAGTAATCAGGATCACAGAATAGTAGGGGCTAGAAGGGACCTCCGGAGATCATTGAATTCAATCCACCTGCCAAAGCAGGATCACGGAGGGAACATCACACAGAAATGTGTCCAAATAGGTCTTGAAAGTCTCTAGAGAAGGAAACTCCAAAAACTCTGGGCAGCTTGTTCCAGTGCTCCACCAGCCTTATAGTAAAAATGTTTTCCCTCACGTTGAGGTAGAATCAACATTTGTCATGTTGCAGTAATGTAATAAGATGTGTCAAAATCAACTTACCTATCACATCAGATGTCCGTGAACTACAATCCCACTGTAGTCTGAAGAAAACTTGACCTGTTGAATATGAAGAAATACATTTTCACCCATGATGAAATCTTGCCTTCTTTAAGGCAGGCTAATAAACCACAGATTTTCGTAGGGAAGAACCAAAAATACTTTTTTACCACAGAGAACTTAGCATCCCACAGCTTTATTTTTGTTTTCCATTACAATTCGAATACATACAGACAACTTGGATCTCCTAATCAGTAGCCTATATTGTTTTAATCTTTGTACAGAGCGTTCACTGAGATTTAGCATTTGATTCTAAGAAGTGTCTCAGTAAGGTTTAAAAAAAAAAACAAAAAAACAACACACAACCCTGAAGCTTATCTATTGCAAAAAAATTGTACACAGGAATTTTTATAGTGCCCTTCGAACAAATCTGTGAAGACCAGAAAGGAAAATGCTTCCTTCTTCCTTTCTTTGACTTTTATCTTTGCTTCTTTATACATATATTTTCTCTCAGTGTAAAGTCAAATGAAGGGAATGGAAAAGACAAATGGACAGAAATAATAGTTGTCAGGGATATGAGGAGGCAGTTTTCTGCCAACAGTACAATTATATTCATTTCATTTTTATGAAATTCTTTGAAAATCATAATTGTCAAATATTTAGCTCTTATATTTGCACTACCTGAGATTTAGAATAGTTTTACTGAAATCTCTTGAGCTATAAAACAAGCCATAAAAGACTCACTGACAGCCTGAATTCAATAGAAACTAAGAAGAAGTTGGAGGTGTCCACTCAGCTTAAGTGGATGTAAAGCATACTGCTGATGCTAATACTGTTCTTGAAAAAAGAGGTTAATTTTCAACACTCTACTAGCATGAAGGCAATAACATGAATATTTGTTATCTGACTGTGAGTTTGAGATTATACAATACATAGTCTATATCTTTTGGTGTACAGAATTGTAATGATCTTATTACTTGGCCCTGAAGCACATACCTTGAATTTACCTTTACTGACTTAAATTGTTTCACCAACTCCACTTAAGCAGCACAAAAGATATGGTCCTAAGGTAGGCTAGGAAAGGAGACAACTCAGGAACATTTAACCTATGACATCTGACACTGATTTTTTTAATGCAATCTATATTAACGTTGGCCTTCCTATGTTTCCCTTGGTTGTTTTGGGTGCAGGGAGCTCCACTGCACCAGAGTGAGGTCAGTAAGCAAAGGCTCAATTACATTTCCAGTCAATTGCATGGCAAAACTTCTATTAACTTGAAAGGGAGCCAGAGCACTTCCTAAATGGCAAAAGACATCCTGCAGACCCTCTTTTCTTGCCTTTGACAGCAATTATATTTTAGGTTATAGACATTTTAGGATACAAAGGAGGAAAAAAACCCAGACAATTACTTGGGAGAGTGGATTATTTCCTTGTGTTTTGTTTTGTGGCACATAACCAAGTGCAAACAAGAAAGTAAAAACTAATACTGCGTGACATGCCACAAGGGAAAAAGCAACAATCTGGTTTTATAATGCATCAGGAACTTTCCTCAGGAATAACTTTATCACAGTATGCTTACATGGTATAGAGAAGAAAGAGATACCAAACTGAATAAAGGATTAGGGAATAAGGTTTTTAACTTGTCCATTAGAAATCATCAAGTTTTTGGTATTGTCTACAAACAGAATGCCTTATCACACACTTACACCATGATATGAGAAGAGAGTTCATAGCCCTTTCAGCTGTTTTGCATCACTTGTTATTACAACAGTTTACCTAGGAAACACTCATTAAAACAGATTAACTTGAAGCCAGCTGGACAACTGGCTGTGCAACTCAGCTTAAACACATCCACTGATCTCAGACAAGAAATACAAAGCTGCTTTACCTCCAACTCCCTGTTAATTTTACCTCACTTTTTTTTGCTACTCCTTAGTTTTGTGTCTTAAATACCCTTGAAGTAAGATTTGCATTAGGTCCTTGGAAGCAATCAAACCTTTTCCTTTCTAAATATCAGAAGTACCAAATAAAACCAAAGCCCCTTTTGTTCTCTGCTGTGCTCAGAGGTTTTCTGCTTTTCTCTGAAGATTACAGCTCTAGTAACAGTCATTATTGAGAAGGGCTTTCACAACCTCCTCCCATGAGGTTCACAGATTTTTTTAAAAGGGCAGTTACAAGATAAACATTAGCACATTTACTACATCTATATAATCTATTTGCTGGAGACTGAAGGAAAAAAATATTTTTGTTCTCCCTTAAAATCAATAATGTCTATAGGAATATTACTCAGTCCATTTTTAATCTATCATGAATTCTCTTTATTTGCATTTTTGATCAGAGAAAGGTTAGGAATCAATATCTGCATAGCAGATATTAGCAGCCTATCCAATCATTAATACATACATTCATCTAGATAAAAAGTTATCGTGAAAATTCACACAGTAAGTTTAATACACTTTTTTTATCTTTTAATTTTAAGTCATGTGTTTCCTCATATGCAGAACTGAAATAGCATTTCCTCTTTATATCAAAATGGTGTTCATAACTCAATCTTCGTTTTGCTTTTTTCTTTCAAAAGACCACCAGTGCACAGCACACAGTTATGCAGTACTAATGAGGGAAAAGGTCCTTGCTCAGTGGTGTTTACCTGCACAACAGCTGTTTACAACAGGCAACATTTTATCCTTGGACTAGACATTAAATTAAGAAATATACTCTATGAAAGCTGATGTGAATAAACTTTGAAAATGATCAAGTCACACAAACCACACTCAACTCTTATTAAAAGAGTTATGTCTTCCAAAAAGAATAATTTCCTCAGAGTATTAAGAACTATCCATCATGCATTGTTACTCCATTTTCCGCTTAAGGTTGTTTTCTATTCACAGTATGTGTTGCTTTACCCTCCCTAAAGTAACAGTTTAAAGAATCTGGACTTCAAGTTCTTTCTCCATGATGTCTGAGACAAGACATTAATTTCATGCTTTAGGGGAGACCTCATCGCTGTCTACATCTACCTGAAAGGAGGTTGTAACCGGGTGGACGTTGGACTCTTTTGCCAGACAACTTTCAACAAGACAAGAGGGCATGGTCTTAAGTTGTGCCAGGGGAAATTTAGGTTAGATATTAGAAATAATTTCTTTACAGAGAGAGTGATCAAACATTGGAATGGGCTGCCCAGGGAAGTAGTGGATTCTCCGTCCCTGGAGATATTTAAAAAGAGACTGGGTGTGGCACTCAGTGCCATGGTCTAGCAACCTCAACGGTGGTAAAAGGGTTGGACTCGATGATCTCTGAGGTCCCTTCCAACCCAGCCAGTTCTATGATTCTATGATTCTAAGTATGGGAGTGGCAATTCAGACATGGCACTGCCCCTAAAGACACTGCCTTGTTCAGCCATGTCTCTGCCCCTGTGCAGAGCTTCACAATATGACAGTCACGATGGACTAAGCAAAGCAAAATTAGATATCCTGGAGGATAAACTGCTCCCCCTCATGGGAAGGACAGGCAGACCCCAAAAATCATGCAAGCCAAAGACCCTGTGGGATCCCTATGGTGGAAAATCCCCTCTCTGTGGCTTCTAAGAGACTGGGTTTCTTTGGGAAATGTTGCTAACATGAATTTTAAGAGGAATACCATAGTGCTGCTTCTCTTTTACGCCATAGGGTGATAAATCCCTGTGATTAAGCAATCCCTGTGTTGTAGCAGTGGTGTATCAGGAGACAGTAACTCAAAGCCAAACAAAAAACAAACAAAAACATCCCTACAAAACAAACAAGCCGCATATGGAAACATAAGTTCTTGACTTGGGATGCAACTAATTTTTTGCATGTCATACAAGCCAGTACATTCTACTGTCCTGATCAACCAAGATGAATTTTCACTTTACAGTTTCCTAATCATGAAATGTCGTGAAGCACTGGATAAGGATTATTTCTTTTACCCAGCACACCAGGATGTTTCATGCAACTAATTTGAAGGTAGAGAGCTTTAGACTGAAACAAAAAAGGCAATATTGATTAGCATAACTCAGTATTTTCTAATAAATGGAGTTTAATATAACAGAAAATTCGAAAGGTTGGGTATCTGAGTTATGCATTTCTTGTGCAGTCAGAAGATGCAGAATGAACACAAGCAATGTCAGCTTTTCTAAGGCTGTTTCCAGCTAAAATTGATTATCTATGCCTTCTGAAAATGAAAAAAATTCAAGAAATTAACTAGTTAGGCTGCTTAAGCAGTTTGCAAGTTTCCATTCATTCTGCAAAACACACAAATACATTGTGGATATACGATTATAATTTGAAGTCTCCAAAGAAATGAAGTAACACCAAAAAATAAAAAGCCTAATTTCTTGAGTCATTCTTCAACTTATCAGATAACAATAGTTCACTGATCCATTTTTTTTTCTCTTTTTTTTTTTTTTTTTTTTTTTTTTTTTAACAGCAAGCAAAAGCAGACTCACCAAGCGACATTTGAATTTCATGGTTTCGATTTGGGAGTGCTTTATCTCTAAACTTAGAAAAGACTGCAATGTTTTAGAATGGTGTTACAAGAAGCTAGACCTTGTTAATTCACTAACATTATTGAGAAAAACTGAGAGTTAACACATTTGGATAAATCAGCAAAGAAAAAAGAAGTGGGGGAAGGAAAATAGCTCTGAAATACAGCTTCGCATGACAGTTACCAAAGGCTAAAACTCAGATAAAGGTGCTAGAGGCATCAACACCAACACATACAATCCTAATTAAAATTTTTCAGTATCCAGATCTCAAGTAAACTGCAATTATTGTTCAGGCTAATTTCTGATGTAGCCAAGTGAAACACAGTGGTGTAAAAATGCATCAATGACTGAGAACCACGAACTAAGGTTAGGTACAGTATGGTGCAAGCAGTGATGCAGAAGCTGTATTAAGCCAGACCAGTTGTTGGCATGACCTAGATTGGGCAACCCAGGGAAATTCAGATTGGATGGACCCACTTGGTTTTTAAACTCTTTCTAAGAGGAGCCCAGGTGTGGCTGTATCCAAACTTAGTCTCAGGCTTGGCCCTAGGCTCCAGGAAATCACTGAAAGAAGGAATGAAAATTAAACATGCTGCACAGAGCTACAAAATGATCATAGAGGTAATGACATGGCAGGATGGGCATTAAAATAGAGCATTTCAAAATTCACATGGGGATTAGAAACAAGCACAAATGTGTATCTAGCAGATATGGGTCAGAAACTTTGTAAAGCTGAGCTCTAGTTTTACAGAGCCATCCTCAAGCATGAGGTCTGCAGGCTCTCCTTCAAAAATGCCTCTTCGTTATTTATGCCTCTGTGTTATTTATGTTTCGCAACTCTACAAGTCAGTGGGAGTTCTAGGTACTCAAGAAAGCTGAATAAAAATATTTAAGCAACTACATATATATATTTAAATAGTTCTTTACATTCCAAACTTCTGTTAACTATCAAAAGTTTGAGTCAAACTGTAGCACTGTGTGTATTGTAGATCCATACTTTAGGCGATCTTTACTTCTGTGGCTTTTTACCTCTTAGATCATGAGATTATTCTCCCTTCACTTTTTAAACAGAAGTTTATTTTACTTAATGTAATAAATTTAAATATGAAGAAAACCAAACAAAAACCCAACACACATGGAAAACTTAACTTAGAGTAGCAGCAACAAAAGATTTCTGCTTCTTAAATTCAGAATTTTAAAACTTCAAGGAGTTAACATAAGCCTAAAATATAGATTTGTTTTATAAGGTATCTTCATTATCCTTCAAAAAATATTGCCATCTGTGATGTCCCTGCTTGCTGTATTTCAAAATCCAAGATCATAGCCTTTATGCAGGCTCTTTACCCTTCCAAAACGAACATACAAAGGAAGTCACAGAAATAATTCTTTAAATAAATGCAAAAGGCTCAGTATTGTCATACTCACTGAACAGCTTCATTTACAACCCTGGACTAAATCCATTATAGATGTTGACAGCTTTAGATCTATGTATTACGTTTTGGGGGATAAATGCCACTACATATTTAGCCTTTATAGAGCAAAGCTTTTATTTTGTGTATAAATCTGCATTTAATGAGCCTTGAAAGAGATGATTGCTAAATAACAGCCTGCTGCATTCAAGCTCAACTGCCTCCAATTATATTGTTTAAAATTACATAATTGTATGATATAATGTGTGTCCAACAACCCCTGTGTTTTATTACTGCACAGCACTATAACACCCGCGTAAATCACCTTTTCACTGTTACAGTCAGTCTCTTACATTTTGCTTATTCAGCCAACACAACGCACACAGAACTGCACTTTTGATTGCTGAATGCATCAAACCAGCTTACCAGCCTCAGCAGAATAAAGAAAGTAATGGAAGTGGTCAGCTTGCAAAGATGAAAGGGTAATAAAGAAAAAAAGAAAGGTAATGTCTCTACAAGGAAAAGAGGGAGGTTCTATTTTCTAGAACCAGTACAAACTCATACATGGTGTTTGTGAATTCTGTTTCTCAGGGTGTTTCCTGTTGGGAAATGCTTCTGAATATATTGTCTATACAAAATTCTCACGAGAAGGAGTGCAAAGCAGCTAAGCTTAGCAAGTTCTTTACTCCTATATGGATATTGCAGTATTTACTGTCATGGGTCTAAAATTAGCAAGAACCTTATTAGCAAACATGCCATTATGCTGTTAAACACCTACACAAACCTCTCTTCTTCCTCCACATACTTTCTTCTCTCTTAATTTAAAAACTAACCTAACTTTTCATTAGCAACTTAATACACTGACACTTAGTCAATACTTGTAATAATTTCTGCCACAGAAATTTGAGCTCCAAAGCCATCCAGAAAACCCCTTTTTGACTTCACAGGGACAGCAACTCCTTGTTTTGATACGATTTGTTTGGCACACCTTCCAAAGTAATAAAATCCTTGTTTTTAAATGTGACATAAAGCACTCAGCCTCCTCCATCACTTCCCTTCCAGCGCACTCTCCACACAGGATTTTTCTCTTTTCTCTTCAGTACACAAGTCCATGTGCTCACAAGATTACCCCTTTTAATCAGGAAAGCTGTGGTATTCCCTCCCCTTGACAGAAGGGCTCCCATTGGTGTCCCCATCAGCAGAGAATAGCACGCAGCTGCCTGCTACAGCTACCACTGTATTCTTTTTTGCTTTTGGATGCCTGAAAAGCATTGGCTTTAGTTTTTAGTCTGTGTTGACTTTTAAATCCTGCACCTTAGCCTTACCACAAATCAATATATTGAAATTTGACAATCTGAAACAGTGACTCTCAGTGTCCTTAGGTGGCTGAGCCTTTAAAAGGGGACCTCAGGTGTAGGGCTTTGCATCCTCGGAACCATCCCAACCTGCCCTTGCTCATTAGCATTGAATACACCTTTAAGTGTCCTGAATGTGGGGGCTTGCACGTAGCAGGATGCACATCCCTGTGCTTGATAACTCAAATAGCCATCTTCTGAAATCTACTACTATAATTATTTTAACAGCTTGGGCAGTTCCTCAAATTGGGAAAAGCTGGTTTAAAACTATGGTTAATTTTTGTCAGTGTTACTAATTAAGTTCATTGCTGCACCTCTGTTCCTAAACAATACCTTAACTAGAGTCAACAACAGTAGAAAAGCAAGGTACTTGAATTTAGATGTTATTTTGGAGCTAAAGACTAAAGTAAAAATTAATGTATCACTATAATTATGAAGTAATAATAACAAATGTATCACTTTAATCCAGAGGAAACATTTCACCCTTGTTTATCAAACAGCTAATTTTTAAGTACTGTCTTTTATAAAAATTCTTCAAATTAAGGCCTTAATACAAATGTTTGTACTACGTTGAAAAGTACCAAATAGTGAAAAACTTGATCACTATCTCATAGTTTTGAAAAACTACTTATCACAGCAAGAAATATCACTCAACTAACAAATACACCGATATTAACTTGAGTTTAGATTTAACAAATTATTTCCTATAGAGAAACAGCCTTTTAAAATGAAATGCAAGTGGAACCCATTTAAAGGTAACACTCAGGGACAGGAGGGCAGAAGTGTAGTTAAGAGGCATCCCCAGTTGGGTTGCCTGTGCAACCATGAGTCCTCTTGGTGACTTCAAAGAAACCTGGGGATGACCATAGAACCACAAATTAAAAACAACATTCTGTCAGTCCAGAACATGGCTCCATTCCCAGCAGAGAGAACTCCCACAGCTTCCAAATTGCCAAACCTACTCAGTAGTACTGACCCAATTTCTGGCTGCTGTTTTTTCCTAGCTAAAATAGCTGGCAAAGTTTCTCCTGGTGTCCTCCCCAGGAGACTCTCCAAAGTGAGAGTTTGCTCACCTTTTCTTGGATGTTGTTGCTCATTACAGCAACAGGAACAATACTGCTCATGGAAGAAATGCTTTCTGCTAAACTGTGAGGGTACATATATCTCAAACAGTAAAGTTCTTAAATATGATGCTTCTAAAATACAGAGTCCTTTCTTTGCCTTCTTATTCCCATCTGTCTAGGATTTACCTCTCCCACATTTAAGCTTTCCTTGGCAAAAATGATGGTTACTTGGGCTTTTTCAAATAAATGCCAAGGTTTCAAGTGTCCCACTCATCTTTTTTTTTTTCATTTTGACAAAGGCCAAGGAGGGGTGATCATTGTGAGATCCACAGTAAAAAGAAAAGAGCATTCTGAGTTCAGCTACCTTGGGTACATTACATGGCAGCAGTCCCATAAGACCCCAATGTTCCTAAGCCACTGCCTTACACATGAAGTGATGACACCCCAGTGTGTTTCAGCATCTCAAATAAACCAACACCTGAAGTGTTCTCACCTGGCTTGTTTTCAAGCAGAAAATTAGGTAATATCAGTAGAGAGAGGAAGCACTTGTTAGTTGGCAGTGGAAAGGTAAGGCAAATTTAAAACCAGCAGGGGAGGCAGAGCAGGTAAAATTTTTTACCAGTTGAGGAATAAATAAATCTATCTATAAAAAAGCAGTCAATATTTAAATTTTGGGTCTGATTTATTTTACACATGTACTATATTGCCATCAAAAGGCTATTCTATATATCTGTCTGCAATTAGTTCTGCTTTTCTCTTCTCTTCTCATAGTTTGGGCTTGGCCATGTGCTTTAAGGGTTGCTTTCCTGACGGCTGTATTTGGACTCGTCTCTAAAAATTACATCTGTGTTGCTTTATACTTTCAGAATACCCACATAAAACAACTATAGAAAAGCTTCTTTAGAAGATAATTTGCTTTGCTTTTTTGTTTTTATTTTATACCTTAAAACAAATAAGAAAACATTGTGTGTAAGCAAGAATGAATAAACAATAGTGTATGTTTCAACCCTAATGGGAAAAAATACATGTCAAATTTCAGAGGAAAAATGAGTCTTCTTTTGTTAATGATTGATAAAGGCCAGTTTCTACTACTCAGGGGTATGGCTTGACAGTAGATAAGAAAGCAGAAGAGAAAGAATACGCATCAGCTATCAAAATTCTTGCTGAAGAATAGAAATCCTACTACTTTGAAAATGCTACACACACCGAACACTTTAAACTGATCTTATCTTAGTACACTTACGTGGATAAATTGTTACTTTTACAGTCACTACAGCAGTTTTCTGGTTGGCTCTTTAAATTATTCCAGGAAAAAAAAAATCTTCCTTTACTATTTGCAGAAGTTCATGAAAATGTACAAGTTAGACATGCCAAATTACAGACTTAAGCCCTGAATTTGCAAAACCTTAAATGAAGTCTGAGTAATAAAAGCCTTGCATAGTTTACTATTTTTTCCCAGAATATAAAAAAAAAAAAAAGCACAACTGAAAGACTTCAGTTCTGGTTGCACATCCAGCAAAAGTATTGAAACTTCTATAAGTACTTCAACTTCCAACTTAACTAATCTTTGAAAAAAGAGCCCCATTGTTACCAAATTTTACATGCATTTGTTTCCTTCATAAAGTTGAAATACTGAAGGAAAAATATTCATTCCTTAATACTTTTGTCTCAAAAAATGCCTATTTAATAAAAAAATTAACATGAATACAGTTTCCAGTACTCATTTTCTTTAACAGTCTTGCACCAAAACTTTGCACAATAGGTTAAATTCTTCATTTTTTTACACAAAAAGATTTCAAACACATTTTTCCATCCCTGTCACTTAGACATCCCAGCCCAAGTGAAGGACAAATACATTAATTTTTATTCCAACATTATTTAATGGATATTCACTGATTGAAATACTGATGAAAGTAGAACTCTTTATTTACAGATACATCAAGTATAGTATGCCTTAATTTGATTCTGTCTATCATAGAATGGTTTGGGTTGGAAGGGACTTTAAAAATCCTCTAGTTGTTCCAACTCCCCTGCCTTGGGCAGGGACACCTCCAACTAGGCCAAGTTGCTCAAGATCCCATGAATCCTGGTCCTGAACACTTCTAGGAATGAGGCATCCACAGCTTCCTTGGGCAACCTGTGCCAGTGTCTTACCATCCTCACATTAAAGAATTTCTTCCTAATGTCTAACCTAAATCTACTTTCTTCTAGCTCAAAACCATTACCCTTTGTCCTATCATTTCAAGTTCTTGTAAAAAGTCCCTTACCACACAAATGTCATTATGAATTTGAATTCATAAAAGAATACGGAAAAAAAAAAAATCAAGAAAAAATAAATTCAATGCAATCCATGTCAATAAGTTCTTTAGCAAAATCTGTTAAAGGAAATATAAATAAAGAAACAGTGAAAGGCATAGAAGGACTCACTTTACCAATATTAGATTTTGTTCTGTACTGAGGTTCATGTTCTTGCTGATAGCTGGCCGATAACACATTACTGCAAGTAACCAATATACATCCCTTGATCGAGCACTACAAGTACAGGAATTTTAAAGTGTCTATGTCTATTTATAAATTACACAGCCATAAGTAAAAATTATGTTTGCACCTGCTGAAAATGCCCTTCCCTACCTTTCTCCCACAATCCTTTCTTTTCTTGAAAAAGATGTCTTCCTTACCTAGTGGAAACCTTATTAGTATAATTTTTATGGCTGCAGGATATCAGGCAGTCATTCATGATATCATGGATACCATAAGACAAAAACACAAATTTTGACTAGTTTGAATATTCCAGAATGGGAAAGTGAAGAGAAGAATGGATTTTCGATTTCATATACGAAATACATGTCTGATTCCAAAGCCTGAATTCTTGGGTGTGGTACTCGTATCAGGATCAGTTGGCTTTCCACATGGGAATCATCTGTAAGCAACCTCCAAGCCTGTTTACATTAGCATTCCTGGATCTCAGTTTTCCACAATTACATATTTTATTTCTATTACCTATTCCAAAAAATAAAAAAGTCTCTCTACTGCCTTGAAAGCACTAACAAGTGCCATCCTCTGGCCATGCTTTCTGAGCTCTCTGCTCATGCCCTAATTGAAGGAATTACTCCACAGGGAAATGATTGTTCATAGGACATGTTAAGACTAATTCCAAGCTTCACCTATGCAATCAATCTTGAGTTATCTGGCAGCTATAAAAGAGCTCACTGTGCCAACGGCCATAAATTTGTAGCCTGCCTCTACAGAGGTCTTCAGGTCATCAGAAAAAGTTCTTGCTTCTTGCTGAAGCTGAGCTCCATCGATGGATGCTGCTCTCTCCTTTCATCTTAATTACTTTCCTCCTAAAGCAATTTGTCGGATTACTGGGAGAACAGCTTCCCACAGGGAGCTTCCTACCTTACAGAAAGGAGAAAGGGCAACCTAACTCCTTCCTGTGAATTCACATGACCTCTTTAAACTCCTCATAAATCCCCACTGGGAAGCTTCTCTGAAACATTTTCAGCACTCTGGAGTGTTGTTCTCCTTTCTGAAAATGCTGATATTATTCCTGTCTCTCCTTTCAAAGATTTGTCATGGGTTAGACAGGCAAGAGTTTCCCTTCTGGGCCTATGAATACTCCTCTGGGCTGTAAAACCAGAGAAGTTTCCAACTCTAAAAGTAAAAGATAATCTTAAAAAAAAAAAAATCCCTGTTATTTTTCATAAGTTCTTCAATTCTCAAACTTACTCTTCATCAGACTCTTAAAATCATCAATGTGATACTTTTCCCCTTGCTAGTCATACTGATTTAGTTTTTAGTTTTCTGAGATAGGACTTTTTTTTTTTTTTACTACGTTGTATCTGAGCTGGCAAGTATTAAAGTATACAACCTGGGTTTGTAAAGAAACTGCAATGTCCCATCTATCCATAGCACAACTACTTACACAAATGAAAAAACAACAAAACAACCCCAAACAACCCCCCCCCCCAAAAAAAACCCAAAACCAAAACCAAACCAAACTAAAACAAAACAAAAAAAAAAATCACAAACCACTGAGGAAATAGTAAAGCTAAGAAGTATGGTGCCTATAATATAAGCTGCTCAGGATCAGTGCTATCTCTTTCCAAATCCACCCCATTATGCCTGTCTTGACTTCTGAAAACAAATAGAACAGAGACACACCTGCTGTGGATGTGCAGGGAGCCAGCTTAGGTCTCAGGCAGATTTATTTCCTCAGGCTTCACAGTGAAAGCCATCCCACCCTAGACCTGGCTCTGGGAGTGATGGGTTCACATCCACACACACCTGAACACGGTCCCTCCGATGGGAGCCAACAGGGCAGAGTGCTGGCTCCCTCTTATCTGCTGCTATGGATAGCAGTGCCAGTGGATCCTGCACCAAAATATTGTTCCCTTGAGGAGGAAGAGTCCCATGCCATTAACAGATTAGCATGAAAGGGGATGTGCACTTATCCTCAGTGTAAATAGCAGGAGAACATGACAAAAATCACTGGGACTGAAACTGGAGAGTGTTTTCCTCTTCTGAGACTGTAACTGTACCCCACCCTGCTGGGACATAAAAAAAAAAATATGGGACATAAGTCCCATATTTTCAGGAGGAAAGTGGGAAGAAGGGGAAAGGAAGCTTGTTCCTTGGTATCTGATGTACACTCATAGATGTTTTCCCTACAAATATTCACCGAAAGAAAACAGGAAGCACAATGGTCTAATGAGGTCATGGACTACATTAATTTATTACAAAAAAGAATGGGATTTGGGTGTCTTGAGGCTAGCTTCCTCATGGGAAACAGTGATTCAGGATAATGCAGCACAGCTGTGGTACTCTTAGAAATTCTAAATACAAGTGTGATTACTTTATTTTTTTTAATGGCTTAGCTTAAGAGAATTCTCAGTCTCCTTAAAACACACTATTTTGCTATAGTTCATATAACAGCCTAATTAATTCTATTTTGAAGCATATATTTCCATCACATTTACATTAACACATGGATTCTAAACCAAACAAGTTTTAGAGATCTCATTAATTTTATATATCAGGATGTTTCCTGATGGATTATTCTTGTACCTCCCACACCTCCTACTTCAAGATGAAAATTCTTAAGATAAGAACCTTCAACAAGATAAAAAACCTGGAAGCAAGACCTACATGAAGTCAGAAATTTATTACTGTCCTTTTCAAAAGAAATGCAATCTAGGAAGTACAAAATAAAGATTAAGAAAATCTGGTACCGTTAACATAAACCCTTGTATTTTGGAATAGAAATGAAGGTGCTGTAACTTGTGTGCTGTCCTAACACTCACACAAGTGTTATTCAAAAAGAGCAGGTCTTTAATTATTAATAGTTGCTAGATTTTAAAATTCTGTTTGTTAAAAATGAGTAACAATGTAATCGAAACCAATTTATTGGATCAATATTGAAACTGTTAACAGTAAGAGGTATGTCTTTTCTCTATCTACAAAGCACACTAGTCCCCCACATCCCACCATTAAAAATTATGGTTTTGTTCTTTGTTTATCATGAGATAGGCTCAGAAGAGAAAAAAGCTGAGAAATAAAGGGCAGCAAATCCTGCCATAAGAAAAGACATTTTGTGTTTTCTGTGAAAAGCTGGAAGACATCTGAAAATACAGATCTGGTAATGAGTGAGCTTTTCAAATAACTGCTACAGAACTTCTTTGAGAAAAAAAAAACACTAAACAAAATACTAGGCAAGCTCAAGTCCTGCAAAGATAGTCCCAAAGGGAGAATTTTTCCCTTGCCCCAGAAACTTTGGAAGACAACTTAAAAGCTGCCCTCCACAGATGCTGCTACAAGCAGTGCCATATGGAGAAGGCCACAGCAGTCAGCACCTGAAGACTGCACCTTGCTCAAAACCATAAAGGACAAATGCAGAACAACTACCACAATTTACAGATGTGTTCAGAGCTGGACATTTTACCCTGGAGTCCCTTCCTGCTTCCAAAGCATCTCTGCATCAGGAAAAGAAAGATGGCTTAAAGCATTCTTACTTTTCATTTCATTTGGCCCCATATTCTGCACTGTGCTTCTGCAAAGGTAAAGGGGAAAGAAAACATCTGTCAGTGTACTTCAGTACACATTTTCCTTGAAGGAAAGCCTGCAATGTTAAACAGGGAAGATAATTCCTTGTGAAATGTTAGTAAGACATAATAGAAGTTTTTCTACCTTACACATCAGCAAAAACTGTATAAAGGTTTAAAAACATTTGCTAATATATTATAGCTGTGACATCCTATTTAAGTGAAAGAGGACCTTAGATACAATCTAAGGATATTTCTTCTTCTCAGTTTGCAAAACTCAGTCCTTAATATCTTGGTGGTTCTTGCTGTTTTCCTAATCTGATTTATAAGGTCATCAGTAATAAAGATTACTTTTAGTCCTTATGATGCCATAAAAATAGTTATTTTAATTTAAAGTGAGTTCTGTCCCTTCCTTTGTCCTACCTATCCTTTTGCCTCTATTTGTACCTGTTAGTATCATAAAACAAAGGAAAATCAGGAAGCTTTTCAAGGCTGTATTTATTTTTTCTCAGAAGAACAATTGTACCACAAAGTTATAAAGTCAATAAAAAAGCCTCCTGGAGGAGGAAGTTTCACAGGTAATTTTCAGATATCACAGACATATGTGTGGAAGTTAGGTGAATTTTGATCCTTATCTATTTTGAAAACTGTAGGTCAAAACCTCAGTTATACCAGTCTCAGTGACAACAAATATAAATCTTTCTGGCACAAGTTTAAACAGCTATAAAATTGGGATTAGGAAGACTTTCCAAATTTAAAAGTGTTGGATTTTAATTAGTGGTTCTAAAAACTGTGCATTTCACACTTGTGTGTCTCTTCTGGTGACTAAATCCCACATTAGTAACTAGTAATGTGATAAACTAACACCATGGCAGAGCAGTGAGGTAACTTTAACACCTGAGTTTGGAACATCAAGCCACTGACCTCCTTTCTGACAGTACCCAGATTTGATTTAACCTCACAATAGAGCACTTCAGGTTGCTAGGTTGTATTTTTTCTTCTGTTATCAAGTCATATTCCATAAACCTCAAGATAGCCTCTCTCAGCCTAAACACAAAGATCTAACTATGAATAAAGCATGGAGATGGGAGATAGCTGAAGGTAAACCAGAAAACATGGCTGATACTACTGGGATAGGTCTGAGTTCACAGGGATCACAGAGTATGTTTTTTGTCTTGCAAATAGAACTCTAGAGGAATAGATTATTCATTAAACAAAACAAATGAAAAAATGAAGATGTTAACAGGTACAGCTGTCATCAGAATGAACACTGTGAAACACGCATAATAAAACCTGAAACAGGTTAATCTGCCTGTTGTGGGTGTTCTGTTTTTGATATTTAAATATAACCCAGGAGAATATGAATACTTCCTACGTCAAGTCAATAAATGTTGTCTTTCAATTTTATATGTTTATAAACGTTGGAGAAAAATATTGTTTTCACATGTTTTTCAGATCATTTGAAATGTGATTATTTTTCCCAAGTGTTTTATTTAAATATTTTGTACTTCCAAAACTTCAGGTTTGCCTGATACCACATGAACTCAAACCAGTGCTCTGAGAAGCTTAAATTCTAAATTATCTGTCCTAGTGATTACTACTAAAGCAGAAAAAAGTCCACTGTGTCTGCTAAAAAAATTACTGAGGATATGGCAAGCAAAACATAGGATATTATTCCAAATTATTTCAGCCCCAAAACTCCTGCATACTTCAGTACTGAGTTGTCCTATTGATTATTGCATGTCAAAGAAATGAAAGTTAAAATTAAATATTGCAACTAAGTGAAAAAAAAGCATTCTGCTGGAAGAACTTGCCACTGTACTTCAGTCACATTCATCACCAACACTAGATTTGACTGGGTAATTATTTTTTTTTTCCCAAAGCAAGGTAGAAAATTTCCAGGGAAATCACCCTGCCACACTTCATGGTGTGGCTCACCTGTTTTACACTCTACACCTGTCTTTTCCAGCCTTATTCTGTAGTCCTGAATAAGCCAAGGCAGAAAGGAAGCTGTCACAGCCTCACCCCAGCCAGCAACTGAACCCCACACAGCCACTCACTCACTCCCCTCAGGGGGCTGGAAGATTATCAGAAGAATAAAAGTGAGAAAACTGATGGGTTGAGACAAAGACAGTTTAATAGGTAAAGAAAAAGCCACATATACAAGCAAAGTAAATGAAGGAATTAATTCACTGCTTGCCATGGGCAGGTAGGTCTTTAGCCATCTTCAGGACAGATGAAGCTGACCAGGTTTAACAGTTACTTGGGAAGACAGCCACCATCACTCCCAACACCTCTTCTTCCCCCAACTTTGTATAATAAACATGACATCATATGGTACGAAATATCCCTTTGGTATTTTGGGGTCAGCTGTCCCAGCTGTGTCCCCTCCCAGATTTTCTTGGGCACTCCCAGTCTCCTCACTGATGGGGTGGGGTGAGAAGCAGAACAGGCCTTGACTCTGCACGAGCACTGCTCAGTAGTAATGAAAAGATCCCTTTATTATCAGCAGTTTCCAGCAGCTCCCAAATACAAACCCAAACCAGATGTAAAAAAACAAAAAAATAACCAACTCGATCCCAGCCAAACCAGCACAGACAGAAAATATTGGGGTGCCTTGCTACAGTATAGTCTGGGGAGGGCAAGCCCACTTGTAGAGCAGTCACGAGCAGAGTATGGAAGCCAAGAGAAAGACTCAAACTGCAATTCACAAGGGATATAGTAGTAGCTCTCTAAAACAAGCACTTTAATTTGGGTCTTGAGGTAAAAGAATAAAGAGGATTATATGTATTTATTTTACAATCATCATACTTTTTCCTGAAAAACCCTAGAGTAGCATGTTTTTGGGTGAGAGGGAAGAGGAAATTAAAATGAAAACTCAACTGTCTGAGAAAAACAACACCAAAACATAGTCTTAACTAGTCCCATTTAATTCCCTCAAGCAGATAGTAAATTCTTTGATGAACTTCCAAAATATTCAAGGACATAAAAAATTGCAAACAGGTCAGTTTTTCTGAAAAAATAAATGCTTTTGTGTACTTTGTTATGCCACTCTTCAGCTACATGTATTTTTCCTTTCAGTGTGGAAACGCAAATACTTTGGACAGACATAAATAGAGAGAGACTATTATATTTGTTGTTTGCATTAGGTTTTTTTACTACATTAGTATTGTAGAAGCCAAAATGTTTCAGGTCTCTGAATGCATACCTGACACTAGGCTTAAATTGCTCCTGAATGAATTGAGAAGTACTCTTCTGAGGTAAGAAAACAGGAAACAGTAAGAATTAAGTTTTTTAGCTGAATACATCCTAGATTATCATATTAGAAGTTAATAACATAGTATTACTCTATCACTTTGAAGTCAACTAAGCAGCAGCAACTAGACTATAATGAGTGAATCATCATGGCACTACAAAGTTGCAGGATATTAACAATTCTCACAAATAGCAATGTTCAATACAATTTAATGCTTTAATCCTGAAAATATCACTCACTCCCATGTGCAACAGTGAAGAACCAAGAAGCCAGAAATACTGCTAAATGTCAGTAAACTCCTGAAAAGAGATGTTAAGACAAACTCAGAGAAGTCTGACCATACCCTGAAATGTCAGTAACTTTTGTTATTAGTCCACCTGTAATTCATCTGCAGCACATGGCTCGCACACATACTCACAGATACACATCCACAAATGTCTAAGTGGTTTGACTATAGCCCAAAACTGTGACTGAGCAGTGGTGCTCTCACCAGGACACAGCCTCCAGCTGCCCTAGCTGGTACGACTTCATATTCATGGTTCTGGAGCTGGATTGTGCAGAGACAGCTGGAATATCTTTGCACAAGGATCTTTTAACCAAGACCTTTTTTTTTTTTTTCACCTGGAGGTGAGCAACAACATAGGCATAGGCTGAGCAGGTAAATATCTAACAACTACATGCAGTTTTTCAGTTCTCATGCAGTCAAATATCTTATTCCTATTTCCCAACAAAAGTGGCCAAAAGTTAGTCAGGGGCAAGCAAAAGTTGTTCACTCTGACCCAGTTTTATCAGGTGCTGATGAAATTGAATATTTATTTGGGTTTGGACCTTCTTAAAGAGAGCAGTTTCTGCCTTGGGGTGGTGATGAAACTGATAAACCCAGAGTTGGGAAGAATCATACATCTCTATATGCAGTAACTAATCAAGGCTAATGAAGGATAAAGTCCTACCTGTAGAAAGACGAGCCTCTTTTAGAGCAGGGAACTCCAAGGCCCAATCAGATGTTTCAGCAGAGACTCAAGAATAGTGCTCTGAGCCTATAGCCCTCAGGGCTGACCAGCCTGGATCGGTGCTATTGCTCAGAGAGCAGCTGACCTCTCTGCTGGCTTGCTCAGGACTGAGCTGAGCCTGTGACTCAGGCCACACCTTTTATTGGCCCCCTAATCCTGCTCATGCACAGTTGGGGCCCACCCTAATCAGGCACAGGTGGGCTTAACACAAGCTCATGCCCACTGCCTGGTAATGAGTGGCACCTGGCTGCCTCATTTCACCACACCTACCCCTACAAGGACCCTAAATCAGCAAGTATTAAGTCTATTATAGTTACAGAGCCCATCATCCTGACACATCACTCTAACACCAAAACAGCTTGTAAACATGATGACATCTTCCCCAAGATGCCACCACTTCTTTAGGCCTTCTGGGAGAAAGTGCAGAACTTTGTAACTTCTATCTTAGGCTTCAACTTACAGCTGCACATTGCTTCCTCATAGGTCTCATTCTTCTAAGCCTTGTCCCATTATACATGTTTATGCAAAGATCAGTATAGGTAAAAGTGATACCTTGGCAGAGACCTAAGCATGAATACACATTGTAATGAGATGGGAAATCAGATTCCTAAACTATGGTATTTTGAAATGCAAATCCAGATATCATCTTTTCACTGTTAAGAGTCAGTGTTAGCATTGCTACCCTGCATAAAGGGTGGAAAGAATGAGTGCATACTGGAGGAGCAGGCCATTAAAATAAGGGAATGGATAAGTGCCATGGCCTGGAGGTGTAACAGTAAGGAATGGGAAAGGAAGGAGAGATTTAACCAAGCAGTATATAACTGATAAGGTGGCTTACAGATTTTAAATAATTATTTAAAAATTATTTGGTGCCTACATACAACAGCAGGGAAAGAGATGGGAACTTATTCTCTCTCCCAAGACCTTTAAAAAGGATTGCCTTTCAACATTGACATTTCCCTAGTTGCCAATGACAGACAAATTATCAAAACTGAGGGCATGCCCCTCAAAACAACTGTTTCAGGCCCCTTGGCAAACTGCACAGATTTATTCCTTTTATTTTTCCGAAGCAGTATCCAAACTTACATGTAAGTACAGGTTTCAGTGATGAAAATGACAGCATGATCCCCACACCTCAAATGAGTAAAACAAAACCAAAAGCAAACATCTTCACAAACAGTAAAGTGATTTGGTGTTGGCCCATCTGACAGCTGGCCACCTGTAGCTATAACAAATGATTAAATTGATATGCTATCTTTGATTTTCATTACTCAGCTCTTTGTCCAAAGCATCATGCTACCTAGCTTTAAAGATGCAGTCTTTACATATTTTTACCTGATAAACTTCAAAATAATCCAAATTATTTTAGGACTGAACCTGGATGAGGAAACCACCATTCAAGTTACACACTTCTAATACTACTTCAGTTAGAAGCATAAATAGTTTTTTAAGTAGAAAATAATTATTCTCAACTATTTGTTGTGAGGTAAGAAAAACACAATCTAAACAATATGGTTGTTAATTTATTTTTATAATGGATGCCTTCATTTTCCAGAGCTCCCCTACATGTGAATTTCTGAAAGCATTAAAAATTAGGATTATTCTGTATCCTGGATGAGATACCTGTAATTATACATAGATAACTATTCATTGTCTTCATAGTTCTCTAGGATAAATTGCAGATCTACATGGTATACCAGACTGCTAGCCCTGAATTTTTTTAAGCCAGCAAATGAGTACAAAAGTCCACATAAATCTGAGAAATCTCAGTTGGATAAATTTCTGAGGCTTTTACAAAGGAAGTTTTATTCCTTCTAAAAGCTGAGAGGAATGCATATATCTCATTAAATTTTTGCCCAATAAAATACAGTCCACTCCCTTGACCCTCAGTTACACCATAAATGTAATTGATAAGTCAGGCAGAAAATTATATTTCAAAACCAAATGATCCAGATTCACAAGAAGGAAAAGAATAAGTACAGAGAACTGCACGATGGAGAAAAAAATACATATTCTGGAATTTCAGTTCAGTAGCACTATCGAAAGCATCTACTACATAAGAAGAAATAAGATGTATTCTCTGAACTGTCCTTCTGGAAATGTATGCAGCTCTAGGCAGAGGCTGGTGTTTCTATCTCCTTATTTTTGTCCTCTGAAGTCCATAAAGAAGTCCTCTCAGAACTTCATATCATCATAGAGGGCCAAAATCAGCACCCACCTCACTTCAGCATCAAGCTGTATGAAGCTACTGTTCCCCTGAGGGGCATAGGATGTGCCAATTCCACTTGTATAGTTTAACTTCAAGAATTCAACACGTTGGCTCAATAAATCACTTCTCAATGGCAATATTTCAACCATTACCTTTCTTCCAAGAATCTTTTTTATTAAATGCTGTTACCATATAGAAATCACCCACTTTTTTTTTTTTTTCTGTCTAGTTTCAGGACTGGGACAAGGTCAAATTTGAAGACAAATTTTTATTGAGGCTGATGATCTTTACCTGCAGAAGGGTAAACGTGTCACAGGTGAATACGATTTTTAGCCTACCAGACATTTCTCTGAGACTCTCTCTTTTAGCTGAAGCTGCAGTAAACTCAGAACAAAGAGAACACAAACCTTTGCTCCTGTTGTTTGCTCACCATGAATGGCCTGGCTTCCCTCTGGAGGAAGAGATGCAGATGCCCAAAACCTTCTCACAAATGGCAGAGCAGGCTGGAAATTTCCTAACAAAATGTCTCCCTAATGCTACCCTAACCTATCTACTCCACTAAGCCTCAACACAACAAACATGGGGCACCGCCAGCCTCCTGTCCCTGCATCCAACCCTTGTCAGGGGCAGTGCCACTTCTGGCATCTGGGGAAACATTTCAGCAGGCAGCATCCTCTTCCTCCCCTGCTGCTCCTCACCTTGGCACCTTTGAGGTGCCAGCCTAAGGCCTTTCCCTGTGTCCTTGTCCCCTGCCATCTTCATCCCAGCCTCAGCCTCTGTGCTGACTGAGGCAGCCACCGTCACACTCCAAGCAGGCCCAGACCCATCATTGGGGTACCTCACAAAAAGGCTTGTCCTGAAAGGATCTTGCCACCTTCTGATTTTCATCAAACACTGGGAGTCTCTGGCTGTTATCTTGACATGGGGTTGAAGCAGTTTTACACCATGGGATAGGAAAGGCAGGTGCCCCGTTCAGGTTTGTTGCAAACACAGCATGAGAGACACCCATGCTTCAGCCCTGCTGACATTTCACAGTTAATACCATCTCTTCCCATTCTGCTTGGACAGAAACTAAATCTCAGCAATTGAGTGAGTTATATATATATCTGCTTTAGTGAGAGAGTTGGACTGGATGATCTCTAGAGGTCCTTTCTAGCACTGATAATTATGTGAAATAACACTACTACTTACTGACTTAGCCGTAAGCACCAGCTGTGGTGGCATTTCTTGTGCAGGATATACTAGATACTATTTTTTAATGTCAGAGAATACAAATTTTGTGCTTCCATGCTGCTTTGGCTTTTTTGTTGTTGTTGTCAGTACAATTCAGAGAGTGGAATTTATTATTATAATACCCCAAACCTGATTTCTGCAGGCTGTCTACAGGGCAACACAAAATGACATCAGAATGCAAAAAGGATGGAGAGTCACTCCCTGACAAAATAAATCCAACGATCTATAAATGCAACTGGATACAAATTTTTGCACTTGTAAGCATCCTATAGGATAAGTTAAATATGCTAGAAGGTGACCGGCAATTTTCATCAGTCCTAAAGATGGAATAATTCAAACGCAGGGCTTCTCCTCATCTAATACAAAGTGCTGAGCAGAGAATCCTAAACAAACAGTCAAACTTAAATCTGCTCTTCACAAAATCTGAAGTGGAGGAAACTGTTTAACCCAAGGTGGACCTGCACCTTCCCTGACTGCAGTGCCATCTGATCACTGCCCACAGCAGTAGGAAAGTCTACCCAAACTGCTAAGCAAAAAAGGATAGGGCATGTTAAACTCATCTGAAAAATGCCAAGAACGGCACAATCCCTAAGCCCTGTAACTCTGTTAGTGTTTGATGATGACCTCTGTTTACCTTGATTCTCATTATGGCCAAGTGCTGTATTAGTGAGAAATGACTCCAGATCCTTATGAGTCCTGTGCCAGTTATCATTTGATGACAATTTGTGTAAGAGCCTGATGAAGTCAAAATGCTATTTGTAGAAAGCCTCAGAAGAGCTTCAGAGCTATAGGAAAGTAGCACAGCAAACCATTAAACTTGAGGAGACACCAACATGTACACAAACAGCCCAACTGAGCTCCAGAATCACTTGATGCTAAAGAAAGCTCATGGAATTCTGCTTCCTCTGCTGTCCCAGGTCATTCTAAGTTACATTCAACCTCCAAGGACCAGTCCTTTTCAAAAGCCCTGTCATAAGCCACTCACTTGATCTGCTCTTCTTAGCAATATTAACAGAAATTAATTTCCAGAATTCATCTGCAAATTAATCCTGAGAGGACCTGACACAGACATTCTTTAACATCAGTATCACTGTCATCATCCACTGAAAAATTAAACTCTGGTGGCAAGACTTAGCCATCTCACATGTCCTTTTTCATAGAACTGTGAAACTGAGACTTGAGAACACACTGAGATTTCATTCTACCTTCTGTCTCTTCTCATATATATGCAAGACCCTTGTAGATCTTACTTTTTTTCTTACAGTTAAAACAACTCTGTCTTAAGCTCTCCAGTGCCCATAGCACCAGCAATGCTAAAGCCATATTTCACTGGTCTTGTGATTTAAAACAAAATGAAGATTGATACAGTACTCTTAATTGTACTATATTATTATTTTTATTAAATACTTCAGTAACCATTACCTCACCTACTTATTAGGTTAGGATTATATGTTTAGTTTTAAACTATATGGCAGCCTGCTTATATGTGGCCTCTATATTTACAGCAAAATCCTGATAGCCTTACAGAAAGCTGTACAGCCAGCTACTCCTAGTAAAGCTAAAAGCTATAAATACACTGTTCTGGGCAAACTGTCCAAATAACCATAACTGCTTTTTCTCAAGATGCCATTCTCAGGACCAGCCCTGACAGCTCCCTTCCTGCTTCTTTCTTCCCTCATCTCTATAAAACTGGCAATCTTTATAACCTAACCATGATTAACAAGAAATAGCTAATTTCCACAGCTACAATTTTGACAAAAGAGAGGAGGATGTTAGCAGTCCTCCAGTTTCTCCTAGGTTAATATTCAATTTTCAGCCACAAATAGAAGTGCTCTCTATCCTTGTTGAGAAAGATGTACAGGACTGCTGGTCAGATGCCTTTCTGAAATGCAAATAAATTGCAGACAACTTCACCTGCCTGTTGTAAATAAAGATTTGAACTTTTACTTACTCATTTCCTGTCAAGGCTGCTAATGTACACTGCAAATACATTCAATTTTTCTCAGGTGTGAGATAAATAAGACTCTACTTGCTTAAAACCATACTTATTTAGGGCACCTATCAATGTCCTCTTAAAGCATGACACAAAGAGCACTGTTTTGTGGTTTTGGCTTATTGATGAGACATGCTGTTCTTCCATCCCAGTTTTATAAAAATATATCAAAACCCATGAGAAATTCTTGGGAGGATCAGAGGATGCCTCAATATGAAAAATTACTTATGTGCACATCTATAATACTTGAAATATCTCTGACAACATTGACTTTAAAGCACACATGTAATGAACATAATTACTGCTTAAATAACTATAATAACCAAAGGATGAAACATTTTTCTGATTATGAGATTTCACTGAAGCCAATACAACTTGTCTTTTCCTTTCACAATGTGTCACTACATTTTTCTTCAGTTTTTAATCCAGATGCAATCTGGCATGACAAAAATTGCTGGCTTCCCAGACACAGTCTGATAAGCCAGATTCCATGCTGATTCAAACCCTGCTTTGAGACTATGTGGATTTCAAAGACAGCATACATCACTTGCTGTTGTTGAGCAACTTCTGAACAGAGATGAATCACCCCAGACAAAATAAAATGCAGATTACTAGGACCTGTTTTTTTTTATGGAACAAGGACCTTACCCGTTTCAATCTTTGCATTCATCTACAGCACATTTTTTCTGGGTTTATTGTTTTGGTTTGTTTTTCTTATATTAAATGAATTTATAGTGGTTGCTTCTGGCTTTAATTGCTGCTAAATGAAACCCAGCTCCCTCAGCCTTTCCTCATAAGGGAGATGTTCCACTCCCATAACCATCTTGGTCGCTCTGAGCTGGATTCTTTCAAGCAGTTCCCTGTACTTCTGGAAATGAGGGGCCCAGAACTGGACAGAATATTCCAGATGTGGCCTCACCAGGGCAGAGTAAAGGGGGAAGAGAACCTCTCTTGACCTACTGCCCACCCCCCCTTCTTGTGCATCCCAGGACGCCATTGGCCTTCTTGGCCACAAGAGCACATTGCTGGCTCATGGTCATCCTTCCATCCATCAGCACCCTCAGGTCCTTTTCACCTTCACTGCTCTCCAAGAACTCAGTCCCCAACCTGTACTGGTACTTGGGGTTGCTGCTACCTAGATGTAAGACTCTACACTTGCCCTTGTTGTAACTCCTTAAAATTTTTCATTGCCCAACATCTCTATTTCAACTGTGAATCTGAGATGCATTGTCACTAGTGCCAGGAGAATTACCCAGATTCAGAGAGAGAAGAATAAAAGACAGAATAATTTAAATATAAACTTGGACCAAAAAATCAGGCTCACCTTTGCATAAAATTTTGTGATAATATTGCAATTGGCAAACTACATTTAGCTACATATGTATGGGCTACAGATAAATATTTATATAGGCTATACTTGTAGCTGCAAAAATGTGAATAGAGATGGAGATGAAACCTGTTTAACTCTCCAAGAAGTAGGGAAGTCAAATGTAGGGTAATCAAATTGGAATCTGTAACACTTCCACAAAAATATTCTTTTGGAGCGTAAAATACCTTTTTTTATTGGCACATATTGATGCAGGTAGACTTACTTGAAACCATCTAATATTACTTCTGTGAGCAGCTGATGAAAGAGCAACATATGTCTATTTTTCAAGAAAGTTTATTTTCCCTAATTATATTTTACATGCCCCCAATTATAGTTTACATAAAACACTGCTGTTAATAAGTTGTACTTCTGCTCAGAGTGAATGTTAAGTCTTCATCTATTTGATTTTTCTCTATACACATGATCCATGTGGGTTTACTGTGTTTGCTGCTGCTGAAGGGAGAATAAGCAGTCTATATTAAGCATGTTTTATAGGAACTAAAAAAAAATATAATGAGGCAATAAAAAAATAAAAAAGTCAAGGTCAAAGCTAGGGTATTTCCAGTATCTAAAACAGAAGATCCCAACAACATGCATGGTATCTTCCTTCAAATTCTCAGATATGAAGTCATATCATTCAGCTTAATTCTTAAAGCACCAGAGCAAAAAACAAGAGCAAGGTGTAAAGTACCATTTTAAAGGAGGGAGATAGAGAGGTGAGGAAAAAGAAAGATGACAGTCCTCAGAAGTCCTGGAATAGCAATACAACATCTGCTCAGATGAATTAAATGATAGCACAGAAGCTGATGCAGTTAGTGAGCACAGAACCCCAGGGAACCCCTCTTTTCCCCTGCCCTTCCTCCTTAAAGAGGAACATCATCTTGTCACTGAGAAAAAACAATCATTGAATCATCCTTTCTTCCATGGACTTAGGGTGCCCACGGCAGTGGGATAACTATTACTAACCTTCTCAGTGGGGAACTCAGTAGCAGAAGTCATGAAATATGTCCTGTGGGTTCTTTATACCAGCCTGAAAAGATGATGGTGGTAAAACCTCGAACTTTTTGTTCCCTCTTTCCTATCTTATCTGAGCACTACTGAGTAGACTTGTACATACTGGAAATGGAGAAGAGGAAGGACACTTGTTCAAAAGGATGGAGAGACAATTTACAGAAGCTGAAAAGACCGTCTGATCACATTTTGAGCCTTTAAGACTGTCTAAGAGCCAACATATAATTTAGAAAGAAGAGCTGTGCCCCTCCTAAAAGGCACCCTCTAAATTTAGAGGCTCATCATCCTAGCTGGAAACAGTCCAGCTGGACATTAGATCCTTAATCTCCACCCTATCACAGTGTAGTCTATGTAATTGAAATGTGCCAACTCTTCTATATACCACCCTTTGTGCCTAGATTTTCAAAACAATTTGAGAAGTGTTGTTTTCCAGTCATGCACAAGAAAAGCAAGAAAAAATATTATCTGTACAAGGCAGATTCTAAACCCATGTTATCTGAGTGCAAACCAGTCAAGGCTGGACACATCTAAATGCAATGGTAAATAGAGACAGAGATACCCTGGCTAACATTCAATGGGCCAGCAGCAACACTGCCAGCAACATGAAGTTATGAGTACAATGCTCAAGGCTATGCTGAGAAACAGAGAAGAGCAGTGTCCAGAGCACCACTCTTAAGAAAACCATGCTGTGACAGTATGCAAGCAATGTTAGCTTGTGGGCACAATGCCCACACAAAGCCACTCATTCTTAGCCCCAGCATTAATTTAGCTATAGGCAGAGCTCTAGAACACGTATATGGTTGCTGTATTTTCTGGGATGAACACTGTCTACCTCACAAACTAACCCTATCTCTCCCTCTAGAGCTTCACAAGCCTTACATCAAAAGCTAACAAATTTTTCAATAGAAATGTCTATCCACAGTCAAAGCCACAGAAGTATATGTTCAGAATCATACATACCTGATTGGAAAGATTAACTGTTCTTACTTCATAATTTTAAACACCTATCCTGTAAATCTTCTAACAGAGCAACTGTATTTCCCAGGATCACCGTTGTTCCCTTGTCCCCCACTAGACTCAGGCTCTTTCCTTAAAGTCAGAAGGAAACAGCTCACAAGTGTGTGTGTCCCTAAAGACCTAACACCCCAAGCACTACCAGCCAAGTCTGGTTTTATTTATCCTGATTTCACAGCAGCAAAACTATGTTCTTCAGAGGGTGTTACACCATAAGCAGAAAGAGATAAATATCTCTATTTGTATTTGTTTGATTCCCTGATACCAGATAGAAGGAGAAGCACTAGAAACAGCTTATTCATATGATACGGGGTTTTACTTATCCACTCTGTTGTTAACAGTTGTAAAACTGTGAGATGTTAGAAGGCACCCTATAAGAGTTCACAGATTACCTGTTAAATATTCCAAATTACAATTTCTAAAATATATTTCTCTTAGTAGTAAGACAGTACATCTCAAATACTGCTCCAAGTTATACCCACTGCCATCTTTCAAGAACCGATTCAAATACTGCTCCAAGTTACTTCCCTGCAATGCTATCTGAACAGAAATGTAAACAATGTGCTAAGAACAACTTCAGGGCAGGTAATCACATTTCCAGGATCACATTTCCAAAGGCAGAGTCAGCCAGCTGTAACCTAAAGGAGTGCTTTACTTTGTCAGTTTTGAAATTCATAAGGCAAATATAGTCAAAATCCTTCCTCCTGAGCAAACTTAGCATTGGTGAAATCCCTATTAGTTTAGTGACATCATTTAAGATGCAAAGCCAATATGCAACTTGCCCAATCTGATTCTATTTAAAAACAGAGATAATCTATACTAAAGCCACTAATGGATATAAAGGGATTCTGGATTTACATCAGCACAAATAAGACCAAGGCATGTCTCTTGATGAGGATCTTGAGGGGCAGGTGGCTGCAAAACATACTTTTATTATACAAGTGCCTGAAATGATTCACTAAACTCGTGTCCACTAGGGTTTAGGAGAGGCCTATGCATAATCACATTTGGGTAGTGCATGAATTTGGGGGCATTGTTTTCAGTAGTGTTGAGCAAATAAGGAATCAGAAAAACAAAAATACCCAACCAAACAAAAACCAAAACAGAACAGCAGTTTGGAACTTAATACAAGTATGGAAGTTATGGGAATACTATGATATTGCTGTTTCCCCCTGCCACTTAAATGGTAAGAACTCTAGGGATCCTGGTAAACTTCATGAGCTAATAGAGTAAGCATACTTTTTACTTTGTTATATTGTGCTGGCAAGTACAAGTGCAACGAAGGCTGAGGAGTGGGTGTAGACCATATTAATGAGCAATAAAAGTCTCTGCAGCCCTCTGTCTAAGAGAGGAAGGGGGAGAGCAAACCCAGAACAGGAGAGGGCTTTGGAAGGAAATGAGCCTGGTGCATTAGCCAAAATGCTATCCTCTATGCCATGCTAATGGTAGCATTTATCCATGTATCCAAGCCTTGTTTTTTGCATTACACAAGCGTAGCAGCAGGAATTCCATTAGCACAGGATGCAGTCCTCCTTAGCAGCTTTCTCAAAATTTGAAACACATACTCATCACTCTGCATTTGTGTCATGCAATATTGTTTTCATCAGTCAAAACGGAGAAACTCAAATCCCAGACCAGTTACCAGTAACTGAATTAACAAAATATGAGTTAGCTGAAAATAAACAGCCTCTTCTCACAGGCTGCAAAAATCCCTTTTCCTCATTAACTCTGTTGCAGTCTGTTTGACACTTTTGCAACATTATGCACTCATCCTGCTAAATATATGCCAACTTATCAAACTCAACATGCTTCACGTAGACACTTCCATTTCTGCACTGCTGTCAGTGAAATATTTTTTAGGAGCAAGAAAACCAAGCAAAGGCAAATATCATAGACTACCATACTGAAAACCCAGGTTTAAGTGCCTGAGCTCTGTCTCAATAAGTGATATAGGATTTAAAAATTTTGAGCTGGGCAGAGAGAAAATCTGAAGTAGGGTTTCCTGCAACCTACAAAGCAGCTTGCAGACCAAGCTACTTCTTCCTGAACTGAAACTCACTTTCTATCTGAAAAGGGAAATGCACTGACATTCAGACATAAGAGCAATGCAAAAACTTGAGAAATTTTTTTTTTCTTATGGTACCTGAGAAAAACTGAATTTAGAAGCCCTGGAGGACAAAATAAAATGACATACACATCCCCCAGTCGACCAGGGTCTGCTTTTACATTGAAAACAGATGTTCAGAGATTGGATCTCTCATTCTGGTGGTTTCCTTGTCCCACATTATGCTTAGAAAGAGAGACACAAGGGGAAAAAAAATCCCTGGGTTTGGTCCTGCCAGTGAAGCTCTGTTACCTTTTCATCTGTCTCAAAAGAAAAGGGCACTCAAAAGGAATTGTCACTGTATTTCTCAAGAAATGGTTGCAATCGATCTAGAAATCAGAGTTTGGGATAAATTACTTGATGCTTATTAACACATTTTTACATTGTTTAAATTGCTAAGGACAGCTGTAATTGTCCCTCAAAGACTCCTGATAATGAACTACAATAAATCAAGTCAAATATACCAAATGAGCTGTAGTATCAGGTGGCATTGTTTTAACATGTACTGTAATAATTTGAATGACAGGAACAACTGACCAGAAAAACAATGTGGAGCTGAATGGCCCTTGAATAGTGAAACAGTATTTCACTTATCAACCACTGACACATCACAGCCATCACTTCTATTTCATCTTGTGTTCAACAGCAACAAGTTGAGGAGAGAGAGAGAAAAGAGAAAAATACACAAAGGAAAATTCAAACTCTGGAGTGTCCTACCCATCTAATTCTGCAGCAGTCAGATGCATGAGGCAACATGTTACATTTTATTTTCTTCAGGGAAGATAATATTTTATCTAAACTAATTCAGAACAGCAAAAACATTACAACTTTATAGAAATCTGGCTACTCCATATATCAAAATCATAATTTTTCTGCTGTAAAGGACCTGTATCAAATATATGAAAGGCACTTGGTTAATATACAAAAGAAGAAATCATGATTTCCAAAAATAATATTCCCCTTTGTTTTGAGGCAACACCCTCTCCAACCAAACAAATTAAAAATCCATTTTGTATTTTTAAAGTTATGAAAATCTACTATCAACATCAGGAGATATGACTGGGAGGAGCAATACACAAGGGTAGGGAGATGGATTGGAATTTACATCTTGACTTTTTGTTTTTTCCTTTTTAAGAAAGTAGAGCAAAATGAGTATCTTTTAAAAATCCCATTCTTGAGAGTATGAAGCAGAAAGATTACCATCATTGCTAGATGCTTCAGTTTACAACATTTATCTGATAAGGAAAGGTAATATGGACACTTCCAATAGTCACTCCATCATGAGTCATTTACAGGATTCACTTGGATCATCTTTCATTTATATTTATATTTAATATGAGGAGGAAAAGAACACTTCCTAATCATGTACAATGACATTACTCAGCACTTTAAAAAAAGTTGCAAAAGATTTAAAAACAAATATTTTTCTTCATGCCAACTAAGAAAACTAATAATTAAAAAAAAATATACAGGAACTAAAGTAGAAACAAGTATCTGATCCACAAGCATTACTAGGACAGCTACTTAATACTGGAAGTACATTCATTGACTTCAGTGGGAATCGTGGTTCTAAGCTCCACCAAACATTAAGCTATTTCCAATTAGTAATAATTTATGAAAAGGGAGTTTGCAAGAGATACTGAGTCCCTCAGATACACTCTAGTTGAATTCAAAGTGCATCAGGTAAGGGAGCAGCAGATACAACTATCATGTATAATTTAATGTAATGGGACTTTTCCAGCATCCAGCAGCACTGCTCCATGGGCTGCCCTTGCAGCAGCTGGAAGAGCTGCAGAACAAGTGGCATCTAAGAAATTTTTTGGGTATCACAGTTCCCCTGAGCTGAGAGCTCCCTGAGCTGCCTGCAAGGACAAGAGAGGGGCTTTTCATTCCTGTTTGATGTCGTTTTGGCCTCTGAATTAAAGACAGAATTTGCAGTGTAAGGGCCACATGTATCCCCTTTGAACTCAGACTTGAAGTAAGAATTGAAGTCATTTAAGTAATTCCCCTGGAATATAAGCCACTTTCTCCATGAGTTATTAAGTCTTTTCAAGTCACTTGGAGAGCACAGCTGGAAGTAAAATCTGTCCTTCTGGGAGATATTTTAATTGCTACTGCTGCTGGGAAAGACACTGAAACCTTCTGGGAAAACTAAAAGTCTACTGGGAAAGCCAACATGTACCAGAGGGGGGGGAGGGGGATGTGGAAAGAAAGAAAAAAGGAAAGAGTGCTTCATGACAACAGTCGTTTGGAGCTACAGATAGCACTTGGGAATGAAACCAGAGACAAATGCAGTAGTATAAAGTACATATTTCCCAATTACTTATTATCTTTTTGAGACCATTTTGGATACAAATTATGTCTTGAAAAAAAATGTAAAAACAGAGTACGAAACAGAGTAAAGAATCACTAGCTTTACTTTACAAAGATATTAATAAAACCAATTTTGCCTTGAGATGGCTTCTTCCAGTGCTACCATCTCCAGCAGTAACCACACACACATTTCCAGCAGCAAAATTTTGCTGGAGTATTTGAGCCAAATTAAAGCATGAGGTAATTAGTCCAGTAAACTAAAGTCCTTATTCAGCATCATTTGCACAGTCAAAGCGCCTGCTGAAGTCCCAGGGAATTCTGCATAATCAAGGCACAAATAAAATGCCTCTGGAATGGCATCTGAAGAAGTCTGACTAGAGATGAGCTCCTTTGAGGTAGCTCGTTCATGGGTTTTACCAGTGTCCATGTCAGTGATATGCTGCAGATCAGAATGTAGGGTTGTACAGACTAAGCTAACAGGAGAACAACTCTTAGATAAAAAAGAACTTCACAAACATTAAGGCTCCCTTTAAAACCAGCCCTTTCCAAGTAGGAGAGGATCTTCTGAGTCCAGTCCTAGGAGATGCTGCAGTCCTAAGAGGTCTAAACTAATCCACCTCCCAGCTGTTTCCCTGCCTACTCAGCACTAACTCGGGCATTTGTCTGAGCCAGTGCTTGGACATTTTTTCCTCAATCACATGGCAGGAAGCATATTTGGGTTATTATCAATTTAAGCTGCCTTAGAGGTCTACAATGCCTGTGGAAGGGTGGTATCAGAGCACATAGCAGATTGATCACCACACAAAACCATGGGTGAGCAGCAGAAGGGCACAGTGACACAAACTCCAACACAGACATATGAGATTTCTACTCTCTTTCCTCATCACCTCTTCACAATCATCCCTCCCTTCCACCTTGAATTGACTCTAGGTACTTGACTCACAACAGAATAAACCACCTCCTTTTGTTAAAAGGAAAAAAAAAAATAGCCAGTATTGTCCATTTTGTAGGCAAAGTGTGCTGGCTGACCAGTAAATAATCTGGGTCAAAACCAGGGAGAAGACAAAATTACATAGCCACAGTTTTGGCTGGAGTGGGAAACAGGATTAATGCCAAGATTACACCTGATTTAGGTGACAGCCAGCTGTTAGTAAGGTTTTTCAACCTGAGGAGCTATTTCCAAGAAAGGGTCATCATGTGAGCATTACTGTTGAAAAGTCACCCCCAAAAGTGTAAGCAGCTGGTTGATCCTCTGCAAAGCAACCAAAGACATGATGATCCCTTGCCTCCTCAGTGCACTTTTGCAGAGCATGCCTTCTGCTAATTGTCCTTTCTCCAATAAATGTATAGAAAAAAAATAATGTCCATGTAAAGAATATCCTTATAATTGGAACAATTTCCTTCCCTTTAAAGCTGGACATAGAATAAGTTAGAGACAAAATTAATTTTAGATTAAGCACATTTCAATGCAACACAGACCAAAATATGGAAAATAAGGATGTCTTTTTAATAGTCTGTTAAAGACAGGCTTATGCTTATGACTATACAGACTACATCTACATAAATAGAAGTGTGATGTCAAACCTGCCTCTACAGTCTCACAAGACATCTAAATACATCAAAACCCAGATTCCCCAAGCTGAGAGTTTTTCTATCCAATTAATTTTCAAAGGGATGAAGCACAATTAATTTCACATCTTTAAGAATTTAGACTCATTAAAACAAGTGAAGTATTGTATCTAAACAGTAATTTCAAAATTGAGATTCCTATTTAAAGGCCTGCAAAGTTTAGTGGTGCATAAGGAAAAGTTAAAAAGGCAAGTAGGAAATGAAGAAGGATTTAGAGTTGATGGCACATCCTAATGGAATGCAGCTGCATGAGGGAAAGTTCAGATGGGGCATCAGAAAAAGTTTCTTCACAGAGAGTGTGGTTGGTCATTGAACTGGCTGCCCAGGGAGGTGGTCACAACATCAAGCTTGTCAGAGTTCAAGAAGTGTCTGGACAACACTCTTTGTCATATGGTTTAGTTCTAGACATGTCCTGCAAAGAGCAGGGATTTGGATGATCCTTATGGGTCAAGTCCAATTTAAGATATGCTATAATTGCTGAAGTCAGTGCAGTCAGTCTTTATACAGAATTTTCACTGCTGGCTCTAATACAATATATTAGAAACACAGGGGGATTAATGAAGAAGTCATTTTGGAATTTAGAAATTTAAACAGAATTGTGGTGTCTGCTAAAACTGGAAAAGTTTTCTACATAGTCACCAACAGGATTAAATTCAGCACTTAGAAAAAAACCCATAGTACCCATGCAAGGGACATATTCAAGAGGAAATCTGTATTACATGAAAAGGTAGAAGAAGAATCCAGAAGTTTTAATGGCAACCTTCAACTAACACTAAGTTTTGAGTCTGAAGTACAGAAAAAAATCCACAGATCTCATTAGACAAAAGAAATAGCTAGATCAATTAAAATAACTGGAAAAGGAACTGGAAAAGGAATTCATAGATTCTTTGTAAGTACTACTTACAATACATTTGTTTAAAATAAGATTAACCAGATTTTAGTTAGTACTGGAACAAAATTTGCACATGTTCATATATATACACACACATAAAAAACCTAACAGACACAGTAGCTACGTCATCACATGATGAAATACTGCAAACAGGTCTCAATATTTATGACTGAAGCATCTCAGAATGGAAGAAAGAGGTTGCTGATAATGCAATTATCAGCTTATGGTGCCTGGTTACACTTACAAATCAGCAAATCAACTAGGAAGAGGCAAGTGGAAAAATTCCTAGCACTGGGGCTAGGAAACAAAGCAAGAAAAAAGCAAAGTATAAGCAGCAGTTTTGTGAAAAACTTCCTAGGATGTGCTTAATGACACTGAAAAGATAAAGATGAGAAAGGAGTTTGGAATATTGGGAAATGGAAAGCGCTCCAACCACACAAGAAATGTGTGTTCAGTGTTATTTTAGTTTAAGAGGTAAAGCCCCTGTCCTCCTGCCAACTGATGCAGAGACTTCATTCCCTTTGAAGTTAATTATAGTTGTGCACATTACAGCAGACACTGTTCTGCTTGCATTTCTCACATCTATTTCTAAGAGTCATTGTTCTTCTTTTGCTCTGATAAAAAGGGGTCAGATTAAAAAGGAATAAATCTTGAAACGTTGCAACAAATAGTTAACTTCTGTTTGGTCATAAATGCAATCCAGGCATCCTTCCTTTCCTTAGTCTTGACTCACTGTAGCGAGTCTCCTGCTTGCATTCAAAAGGTACCAGATGTGGTCTAATGCTATATTATTCTCATATTTGGAGTGTGGAATATAACCTGCTACATGACAAATTAAGCACATCCAAAAAATATTGATCTTTGTGGAAGAAAGCCATGGTCCTAGAAGCGAAGATTAATTAATGACTCTTCATATAAAAATGCATTTCACACAGGGTAGAACCCACATGCCTAGAGTGTTTATGGAAAAGATGTTTGTTTTGCAGGGGAAGATAGCAGGCACATGCCAGAAACCCTGAATAAACAAATGCTTCTGATGCTTTTTTTGGGTAAGGGAGTATACATCAAGAATTCCTATGCTACTTCATGACAAAGGGATCAACTTGAAAAATGGCTGGTACCGTACATACAGGAATACAAATAACTGTGAAGAGCTGTATTATTGGAGCACAAGTTTATAAAGAAAAAAATTCTGAAAATTATTCCTTAGGAGACATTAACTAAAAAGGTAACTTATTCAAGCTGATGAATACAATATGATAATCAAAACCAGCCCCTTGTGGGAGGCTGACCATAAATTAGAGACTCATCATTAGAAGAAATGAACACTTGGGTAAGAGCACTGTTTGAAGCCTCCAAATAAAAGTTTTAAACAATACTAATATTTCTGTTAGGACAGCAGTTATTGGCACCAGCTGGGAATCTCTGCTTTATTAAGTAAGATTCTGTACTGTATACCTATGAGAAGCAAAAAAACCTCTTGGCCAAAGACGTTTATGTTATTCTTTGAAACAAGAAAAGAAAAATATTAATCAGAGCTCCTGTCACAGGAAAAATTTCTTCTCCTCCTGAAGAACAAAAAGGCAACTAATTGAATACTGAACATCTTGGGACAGGTTTAAAAAAAAATTTTTTAAAAAGCTGCGCTTTAATGCTGCTTCACTGGGAAAAAACTTTAACCCTCCTTGCATGTCTCTGTTGTCCATTTTCTTTGATTGTACCAGCAAGGGTCACCAAAAGCAGAATGTTAATGAACACTTGACCACTCACGGCTCTCTTCTTTTGTGCATGAGTTTCATTTTTAACTGAAACTGGTGAAGCCCTTCAACTCCTCAGGCCTGCTCTGCACTCCCATTCACTGCAGGAATAATCTGAAGCAGTTTTTTTTTCCTCCCAATCTCACAAGAGAGGAGTAAAGCCAAAGCAGACCCCCAAGGCTTTTCTAGGCAAAAACCCTACACCCCAGAGCCCAGGGAATAAAGCAGAGGCAGCAATGCAGTCTAGCCATGGGGGGATGACAACCCCGAATACTGCTCAGTGGTGGCACCTGCTTCCACTTAACAAGTACAGACACAAAGTTAACTGTGCTAAGTAATATATGAAGCCCTGAATTGTGCTGGCTCACACCTTGCAGTACTCACAGCCAGTCTATCAAGAGAGATCATTGACCTATATATTATGTGCCCCTCCTCTCCAAAAGACTGCCTTAGAAACAGCAGAGATACCCGAGCAGGACAGCTACCAGTCATCACATAGCACTGATCTACAGTGAAAGCAGCACATTTTTTCTCTAGAACACTGGGTGATATATTGCAGCACCTAGGAATCACTGCTAAGTCCCACTGAAGTGTCTCTCACATGGAGGTGGCATCAAGCAACCTCCAGAAACAAGGCATGGTGGGCAGTCAAGCCTGCAGCTATTATGACCTCTTCAGCTACACAAGTGGTTAAATACAAGCCATGGATTCATTTCCAGATGAATTACCTGAGTCTCAAGCCTTTCTAGTAGCAAAGTCTAAGAATTTCCAGTTAAGACAAATGACCTCTGATTAACACTAATAAGAAAGAGCCTAGCTCCTTGCACTTTATTTTAAATGACCACAGACACTATGCAAAAGCAGTCTAAAAAAACCAGACAGCATACCAGTAACAGAAGATATTGAATAAAAGGTGACTATTATGTGAGACTGCCAAATATAATCTTTGAAAGTTTTCCAGCTCTTTGGGGGTAAAAAAATATATCCATCTGTATATTACCTTTTATTGTATGGAAGATACAAGGCAATATTGAATTTATTTGAATTGGTGGAGGAACAGAAAGATACAGTAGGAATTAAGCACTAGGACTCATTTGTGAAAGTATTTTTGATGCTGTGTGGCAAATTTACTTTAGAAAGCATAGACGCTTACCTGGTTTCAGTGCATGTCATTCTTAGCACCAAACTTGATACTTGATACAGAGGCCAATGATTCACCATTACTACTGAAAAAGGTCAGGAAAAATTATTTTGGGCATCTGTAAAAATAATACCCAAGGGAGCACTCACTACTCTTGTAAGTCTAAATCTTTTCCTTAGACCTTGAGGACTACAGTAAAAGAATCAAGATACTGCTCCGTATCAGTAAAAAAAAAAACAACACAAAAAAGAAAAAAAAAACACACACAAAAAAACAAACACAAAGAATCAGTAAAATTTCAGAAGAGAGAAGTAAATTAAACTCATGAAAGCACAGAATGCTTGACAGAAGAGACATATAAACTGCAGTATAAACTTTTTTCCCATGTTGGGAACTTAGGAAAAAAAAAATCCATTAGACAACAGATAAGAATTTTAAAATTGAATAGTATGGGTTTGAAAAGGCTTGGTTATACCCCATCCATTCTCCTATATCAAACTCACATTCACCAAAATTCCAAAGTCTGTACTTGAAATGAAAAAGAACTACCAGGACATTTAGAAGCCTTAGGTATTTATTTCAACACCAAAGATGTTGAAAATGTGGTGTCCCATGTATTTACCTTAAGGCTGAACATACTGAAAAAAAACAAGGAAACAAACAAAAAAATACTTTGCAGTAAAAACCTTTTATACTGTTTTTTAGCTTAAAAAGAAAGAAGCCATGGCACAAATACACACGTTCCTACAGGTCTCTCTTAGTTGTTGCCTCTGAAGTCCTGTTGAAAGTGAAAACGGGAAATGATTCAAACATGCTGTTCTCCTGCTGTCTTCCCCACTGCTTACGATCCCTTAGTCATCATACCCAGCAAACAAAAATTAAACCAGCCCTCAGGCTGTGCTGACCTGAGCTGTGACAGTGAATCACAGACACTTAACCATCTGTTGGATCTCAGGTTCCTCTGCTTACCCTATTCCTGAGCTGCTAGAGACGGCTACCTCCCAAACCGGCTTTTTCTAGGCACATGCAGAGTTTCTATCTAATCCTCCCCAAGGTCCCTCGGGGCCAAACATGTGTCTTATACTCAAAAACACTTCAGTTTCTAAACTGCAGGGAGCTGGAAAACAATGTTTTCTTTCACCAATCAAAAAGTAATTGTGTTTTTTTTCAAACTTCTCCAAAAGCCGCAGCGTAAAGCCTCAAGGTCCAAAGCCTGTTGGAAAGCCACAGGAAAAACTACCACAAGCTCCAATAAATTTTAAAGATAGGAAGCATGTTTGGCAAGCTTTGTATCAATTGCAAACTCATTTTGCACTGATCCTTGCTGATTTGTGAGCAGAAATAGATGCCTTTTTCTGCAATATAATCACTCATCAAATGTGTTGCTTATGCTAAAACTAGATTTTTTTAGGAGGATGCAAACACTCCTAATTAATGGGAAAACCCAAACCAGCCCCAGCAAAAAAAGTCTCTGCAGCTTAGCTCCAATTCTCCTCTACAAGTCCTTTCAATATAAATCTCAACAAATTTACACCTAAATTCTACCATTAAATATACAATAACTAGTTCTGATTACTCCCTTCTCTCAACAGGTAGAAATAAAGGCAAAAAGCAATTCAGATTTTTTTTTGTGCTCTATTTGCATTGTTTTATTGTCTGGTCAGAGCTGTTATAGTGTGAAACCCTAATATGCAAGTTGCTGTATGTGTGGGAGGCTTAGGCATGTCATCAAGCCAGAGGTATGTGGTCTCAGCTAAACATATTAGGGCAAATATTTCACTCTTTTTATATACAGATATTAAAAACCACTCCAAAGGGTGCAGGGAGGATGTGCTTGAGAGAGGGAGGGGATGACATAACGTAAGAGAGAAAAGAAAGAAAATTAAAATGTATTTTTTTTTACAGGTGACAACTATATGTTTGTCACCTATTACCTGTAATAATTTCTCACATACTTTTCTCCTTTAAGATCCTGTTCCAGTTGCAACTGAGATGCTCAATGTCACAAACAGGTAATGTAATGTTTTTTTAGAGAAATCAGCTTACCCCAAAATCACCCCAGACAAACTCTTGCTATCCACATTTTACACCACAAAGGAATTGAGAGCATAAGGATTAAGAGTCTCAAAATAACACTGATGGCAGAAGTAGGAAATGAACCCTGACTTTTAAATCTGTGGTGTAATGATTACTGAATCATTCCACTCTCACCCTAACAATCATGAATGCCACAAGGGGATCATGTAAGTATTGTATTTTTAAAAAGAAAATAAAATCAGATGCATGCTCATTCTTCACTGCTTGTTCACTTTTCACTATATGGAAGTCAGCTTTCAGGCTCCACAGTGTAGGCTGCAAGTAAGAACCACAAAGCAACAGAATGTCTTGTAGTGTTACTGTATTTAAAAATTATTAATGAAATTAGTTTCTACCAAACCAAAGGGAGGACAGCACTGGCCACCAAGAAAATGTTTGTGCATGTGCTGACTGCAAAAGGATGAGAGTATGGTTTCATTTTTACACGGAGCTGCTGGTATAACTCCATGAGGTTTAGTGGAGGGCTCTTGATTTCATCCTACCAGTCGGAGAACCAGCTGCTAATAACATCAGCTCTCAAAATTGCATTTGAAGTGTTTATGAGCCTGCAGGGCACCTGCAAAAAGGTTTCTTTTGGGGTGTAAAAATAAGTGTGTTTCCATGCAGTCTTATAAAATTTTTAAAACAAAACACTAGAGTGAATCCACAGCTGGAACAAACTGTCCATTCATTTCAGTAGAGCTGCCTCCTCATATTCATATATTTTCAATCGGCCCTGTCCAAGACATTAGGAAATATTGCTTTTAAAAGATGAAAATCTCAACCTCTTTTGCTTTTTCATTGACCTTAAATTATATTAAAAAAAAAAACAAAAAAAAACCCCAAGCAAAAACAAGCCCCACCTCTAAACCTCACTCCCTAAAAACAAAATCCTAAACAATCCACTACACAAGCCCAATATTAATCATGTCAAAATACTAGGATTTCCTCACATCGCAGCTAAACTTCTAAGCTGCCTTGTTCTGCCCCAGAAAGAAGGATAATTAATTTTAATTGCAATATCATGTGAATACATTTTTTGTTTTTAAGGTGAAGGATCTCACCAATCATGCAATCATGCTTCCATTAAAAATGTATGGGGAAGGAAAATAGGGGTGGGTGGGGAATGCAAAAACAAACTTGAATTGATTTGATGAATAAATAAGCTAAGATTCCTTTGTAAGTCTTCTGCTAAAATAAAGGGCAGCAGGTCTGCAGATGTTTTTAAGAAGTCCACTGTTCCATTTTTCAGTTATGCCCATTCTAACTTATGATTAAAATTTACCAGACACTGTCAAACCCTTGTTTTCTTTGTTGCATTCAAAGCCAGAAAGAAGTGTAGAAGTCCCATTCTGGGAAGATTAAGCTTTTTATTTTTCTGGCCCTGTAGCACTTAATTATGCAAATGTCTTTCAGTATCACCTGAAGATCTTTTCACTGCTGTAAGCCACTACTTGCTCAAGTTGAAGAAGAGCTTAAGAGAACAAAGCTCTGTAATACTTAACCTTGACCATATCAAGAAACAGGTGATAATCATCATTCCTAGGAAAATACAAATCCTAATGGAACTTCTGCTAAATATACTTTGATTTTCCCACTTAAGCTCAGGGACCTCTGCCGATCCGAACATTGTGTGAAGAAGCTGATAGTCGGGCATCACTGCATTTCAGAACTGCAAGACCAGTGAGAACACTTTAGTTTCAACCTGCCAGTTCTCTAGAAAGATGTTTTGTAGTCCAAAGGCAAGGGAGAAAATTTTGAGACACCACAGCCGTTGTTTTTGTTAATTATGGAAGGCATTTACATCTTTCTAAAATATGGTAATTAAAAAAAAATAAATTGACTATGATACATTTAAAACAAAGGGATTAATGAATAATTCATTAGTATATGGATGGTATTGAAGCAGATTAACTAATATCTGAAATAAATACTTTTTTAAAAATGCAGATGAGTTTTCCACTGTAATCATGTTTAATTCATGCTGTATGATATTTATAGCTGTGTTCAGTGTAGAGTAATAAATATCTTTATAAAAACAAAAGTAACTAGATTCATTCCATGCTATTTAAATTGTCTCTATACTGTTTTTACAATATACATGCAATGTTTAAAAAGCTCTTCTCATAGAAAACAAAGAAAAAATAAAACGAAACTTGACAGATAAATGTCTTAATTTTCAGTTTTTCACAGGAGCACTGTGGTGCCTCTGACACCTGTGTGTAGCCTGCTAGATGCAAAACTAAACAAGATCCTGAAATTGGCCCTAAGGCATAAAGTGTTATTATATCAGACAAATGTTATAAGAAGAAAATTCCTCCCATTTTCTTTTAATAGATATTCAAATAAAGATATGGCTTAATTTGGTGGCCTGAAATACCCAAGTTCAACAACAAAAAGGCAATACCATTTTACATTTCCTTCTCTTTCCTACAAGTTCAGCATCCAAACATTTTCCTTCTCCCACCCCAGTCAGGATAAAGTCTCCTTTTAGCTGAATGATCTCATGAAGACATATATGCAATCAAGTCAACATGAATGTTCAATAAAAGCTCTAATAGGACTATCTGTACTCTTACCACTACAGTAAGGACTCCTTAGTTATTAGACTCCCTTATTTTGATACAAATAATTTCTGTTGAGACTGTAAGTGCATCTCTCAGCTTCCCTGTCTCCATCTTCCTTCCAAAAAATTTAAGTTTACCTTATTACAGAAAGCCCAAAAAATAAATCAATCTGCTAAAGAGCACCTCGATACCCAAACTGCAGTGCTTCAACCTTGCCAACAATTAATTCCAGAGAGCATAGTTTCTCCAGGGTAATAAAACCATAAACTGTTGAAACCTCATCATATAATGATGGTAAACATTGAAAATAGCAATACTGTTATTTTGAGCTTACTAATGCTTACACATGAAACTTCTCTTCCATTTATTTTTTCCAGGGTTTCCCAGCATATGAAGCAAATTCTTAGCAATACATATTTAACTCTATTCTTGTATTTCCAGAGTAGTGTGAATAAACTGAAAATACAGTGAAATAGTCTGTTAGACAGCAGGAGTGTCAACAGAACACATTCATTTCAGATTTTTGAAGTCAAGCAGATACTTCATGAACACACACAAGACTTCAGAAGGAGAAAACAGGTTTATATAAGTTGTCTTACCTGGACCAAGTTCTTGTCACCTAACACCTCACCTGGAGTGGTGGATAATAAACCAACTTTCCTCAAAAAACAGCAGAGACTATCTTTACTCAGGAGAGCAAATTTAGCCCACATCCTTTCTTAAAAGAATGTAAAAATAAGAGGGAATTTGGTAGAACCGAGAGACAATAAGGACCTCTAACATTTCCCCCTACCATAATACCTACAGTGTGGGCTCTTTCCTCAGGAGACAAAGCCTTGCCCAGACTTCTTCAATTGAAAACATCCACTATCTCCAACTATACTCAAATAGCATAGGAACATTCAGTATCTGAAGTAGACACCTTTTCTTTAGAAAGAATCATACAGAAAAGCTTTTATGATTTCTCTCTCAGAAAATGTTCTACTTGGAAAAGTTGCAAAAGTACAAAAACTTGTTGACACTTGTGTCTCTGTTCTGTATCAAGGAAATTTGGATTCTGGTACTGGTGTAAACCTTAGTAGGATATTGACATCTTGAGGTCTGAGGAAAACCTAGAAGCTCTATCAAATCCCAAATCAAACATAAGCTTGCATTCAAAATATGGAAGTCCTGATTTGGGCCACGATAGAGCTAATTTTCTGTCTTGTACTTTTGCTTTCAGCTAAGCCTCTTATAAGTAGCTGCACTTGCTAAAATTAACAGCAAGTTTCTCAGTCACTCTCTGCTTCTAGGACTGATAAAACGATGTTTATAGTCACAGCTAGAGACTGAGCTGCAGAACCAAGGCCACTGCTCGGTTCTGAGGAACATTTTACACTCCAGAAAGAGAAAAGGAGCAAGGAGGTCACACCTGTAACCCTCCTTCAGGGGGAAGCAGACAAGCCAGATGACCAAAACTGAGCAAGAGTATTCCTCTGTATAAATTTGAGGGATCGTGAGGGTCGAGTCCCTTTGCCTTTGCCCATCACCCTTACCTTTGGCCCTTCTTCACCTGTTCCTGTTTTCTTTGGCATCCTGGGACGATTCCATTTTTTCATCTGCCTGTGGTCCCAGTCCATGCCAGCCCGAATCTGTGTGTTCCTCCCTCCAGCTTTTTATGTTCATCAACATCAGGATTCCAGGGACTTTACATACATATAAGCTACATATTTTCCTGCCAGTAGTCAAATTGTGTACTTCCAGACCTAGCATACAAAATTTGTGAATGGTTTTCCCCCATTTTAAGACACTAATTTTGGCACTGTTCTTGGATACAGACATTATTTATCAACTAAATTAGAAACTGGAATTTGAAAGAACTTGAAAAATTCATATTGAAACCTCAGGTTTTCTCAAATATTTTTTGTCTGTTATAGAACCTGTACCATCTTATGTATGAGTAATTAGAAGGAGAAGATGAAAGAGAAAACCCACAGTTACCATCACACTACTTCAAAAATAACAAGACTAGCAATGGAAACATGTTTTGCTTTCATAAGCTCCTTTAATTAAAGTTTCCCTTCAAGCCTCTAAATAAATATTAGTGAATGAAGTTGTGTTAAATTTCCTCAGGGGTTGTGTTAGGAAGGAGACACATGGCAATCAAAATGTTAAACAAATCTCATCATGAAGCAGAAATAAGACTTCCTCATCTATGCATAACCTACCCTATTTCTTTTTCACACTATGATGAAAAGTTAAGTCCTTATGCCTAATTATAGCAAAATACATATTTTTTTTCACTTTTAATCAAAACAAGAAAGAGAATAATTATAGTTATTCTTCAAACTGGTTGGAGTCTGTTAAAATGTTACTATTTCTAACAATCATTTCTCTGAAGTTTTGGTCCCTCAAATGATCTCTACCTTTACATCTTTTTTCTCTCCCATAAGTTTAATTAAAAAAATAAACAAATACTCTGAAATATTTTTCCTCCCTGTAAGGGAAGCTGAATACAGTTTTTATTCATGCTTGCATTTATTGAATATTTTTAAGTAGTTATCCTAATTAGCATATTTTCAGCCTTCATATTCCACAAATAGATGTCAATAGGATTGCACAGATATATCCTGGATGGAGTCTGAAAATTGAGCCTTACACTATTTTTCTCATTTGGGGGCTTGGTTTCGACAGACTGTAGCAGTTTTTGAATTCTAACATGGTTGTCCAGTGTGTCCTGCAAAACCACCAACATCTTTCTATGCTCTCACATCTCTTGGACTGTGCAATTAAAAATGTTCCTGGCTTAGGCTGGAAACCTGAGAAAACATTTGTTATAAGAGTATACACTAAAGGAAGCAAAATGCAGCTGAGCCCCTTAAGTCCACTAATCAAAGCGACAATGCATCCAGGACACAAAAACCGTAGCAAGACGAACCTCTTTTAGGGTTCGGCGCTTCAAGGTCCAACCAGGTGTTCCAGCAGAGACTCACAAACAGTGCTCTGAGCCTATAGCCCTCAGGGTTGACCAGCCTGGATCAGTGCTGCTGCTCCGAGTGCTACTGACCTCTCTACTGACTTGCTCAGGACTGAGCCGAGCCTGTGAGTTTGAGCCTCACCTTTTATTGGCCCCCTAATCCTGCTCATGCACAGTTGGGGCCCGCACTAATCAGGCACAGGTGGGCTTAACACAAGCTCATGCTCACTCCCTGGCAATGAGTGGCACCTGGTTGCCCCATTTCACTACAATAACAGCATCGCTGGTCCTAGCAGAGAATGAGATAGTGATGCATTAGACACATCCTATAACTCAGCAAAATTGAAATATTTCATAAATGTGTAACAACTCAACTTTATGGAGAGACATACTTCTAGTTGAGGTCAAGCAACAACAGCCTTTCAGATGCTGTGACCACTTGCATCAAAACCTTGCTAGACCCAACATTGCCAAGCAGGGGCCAAGACTTGGCTCAGAGTCTCATCTCACATTGACTGTAGATGCAAGCACTCCCTAGAGAACAGGAGCTCTGCTCTACCTACTTCTCACCAATGCACAAGTACAGAAGTATATAAAAAGAAATTTAAAAAACCAAAACAAAAAACCAAAAGGAAAAAACCAAACAGGAATGTGAATAAAGCTACAGTTACACTCAATGGTCAGGAAACTGCTCCCTCTTAAAAACTTTAAACTTCTTCCTCCTGTCCATTTCCAGAGCAGAAGAGAAGCTTTTTAAGCAAAAATGGTTCAAGTCTTGCCCAGGGGAGAGGCTAATAACTTAAAAAAAAAAAACGATCCAACAAACAGGTTAAAAAAAGTGCAGTTGAAAGCATGGTTACTTAGAAACATATTAAAACCTGACAAAACACTTTAATTTTGAAAACTTCAAATTTCTCTTAGAAGAGGTTATTTTTTCCCCAGTGGCTCTGTCCTGTCCACACACTCCTCAGCCTCTTTCATCCCCACACTTCTAGGAAGGAGACCCGGACAGAGGCATCAGCAGGAATTGCAGCATTCCCCATCCCTGCTGTATCCCTAATGTGCCCAGGCAACAAGGACAGAGAGACACTGCAATGTCAGCTCTTCTGCAGGACAGCTTCTGCAGCACCAGGACATACTGCAAGAACCAGAAATGGCAGCTTTTTAACCATCTCTTGTGTAAGGTTTTCATAAAGATCTGATCTTCCCCACAGTGAATAGTCCTATGCTTAGAGAATGACAAGAAAAACAAGAAAAGAAAAAGAAAGAAAAGGCAACAGCAATAATCACATTCAATTTCTTTTGTTTTCTTTTTAGAATTTCTGAACATCCAGCTTGGAAGACTTAGACACAAACACAAATATTGAATATGGTCTGATTATATCGTCTGATTCTACATAGGCTGTTAACTTTAGGCAGGTATTTCACCTTTGTAAATATTTTACAATTAAAACCTGTAAATGGTCTAACCAAAGTAGTAAGACAGGAGGAAGGTCTCACATAATTTATTGCTTATTTCTGTGGCTCAAAACACTGAATTGCTTTTATTTCACCACTCTAGTGCATTCTCTAAATCTAACCTGGATTAGAACAGTCTCAGATAAGAAATTTTTGATAAGTAGCCAAGAAATAATACTCTAAACACTACAACCCTGTCTGTAGAGAAGTGTTTCCTGAGCAGTATCATCTTCCCAGGATCATTCTTGAGCATCCCCTCTCATTACTTTTTGTGACTATTAACACCACACAAGAGCTCTCCAAGCTCTCTGCCTGCTGAATCTTACAAGTGAATGTTGTATTGCAGATATATCTTTAAAAAAAAACTTCAGACAAATCAATAGAAACAGACAAATTAATCTCGGAATGAACTTCATTAGGATAAACTTTGGTCTCAGCTTTCTGATGTGCTTTGAAGCAACTTCCTTCCCATAACAAGGTTGCTCTGAACAGGACTGGTACAACACAGAAGGGATTTGGGTGAGCTAACTATGAATGAACACCAAATAAGATTCAGTTCCTACCACCAAAAGCATTTTTAATGGTGTGAATGCTGAAATATTTCCATTGGATTAATGAAATCTCCACAAGAGTTTTAACAATCAGGCAGTGCTGCCACTGAGGTCCAGGGCTGCCTTACAATCCCATCACTCTGCCAAGAGGACACCACTCAGCTCTGCCACTGGATATTTTCATGGAATCACAGCGTGGTTTGGATTGGAAAGAACCCGCAAAGGTCATCTAGTCCAATACCCCTGCAGTAAGCAGGGGGATTTTCAACTTGTGCAGGTTGCTTAGAGCCCCATCCAACCTGACGTGGAATATTTCTAGGGGTGGAACAATCTGTTTAATTTAATAGGGAGAAAGCAGTTTTACCAATGAATTTTATATCCTGATTTGCAATGATGCCTTGAGAAAAAAAAAGCTGCAAATTTGCACAACCCATCAGAAGAGCTTTAATTGCAATACATTACAACAAGCTTATTAAATAGAAGCCTGTGATTGAAGGTGATTGCATAGCTTCTGTTGTCTAGGTAATTAACAATATTGCATGGAGGGACTTGCTTGCAATTCATTTAAGATTTTGAATATTCAAAACATAGTCCCCCTCTTCTTACCTGCTCAGACCTAATCAGTTGTTATTGCTATTCTTTATTAACTTATAAAGCACCTTTCCTGTGCTGGATGCCTCCAGGATCCTTCCCAGCAGAGTGAAAGCAGTATTCAAGTTATAAGGAACATAAAAGGGATTTTTTATTCAGGCTATGGGAGACAGAGTCTCTCAACCTCCTCACCCCTTTGGTGCAGCTCTCACTGCTTCATATCACATTGACTTCATATACACATCAGACAAGGCCCTCCTGCCCACCTCACCTATAATCTGAACCTCATTCCCTTGGAGGGGACTGAAGACCATACTGCTCTCCATCAGCAACAAGATAAGGACATCAGACAGAGATGTGGCCCCCCTGGCCCTCACAGCTCCCCTCTCCTTGCAAGTATCTCCAGATGGGTTCAGCCCAAAAAAATGAATATTTTTTTGACAGCTACCTCAGCCCTTTCAGTGGCTGCCATCTCTCAGGCCTATATATTCAGACTTTTTTTTCCCCCTCCTCACATTATTACTGACCTGGGTAATAAATTGTTATGGCTAAAAAAATTAATGAACCTTTATAAAGATAATAAATCTGTAAAAATATATTCTAAGCTTTCTAATCTCTTGGACATTATGCTGGACATAAGAAATAATTTTCAGACCAACATTTAGTCACCTTGTAGAATTTTAGTTTCCAAGAGAAGAAAGGTTTATGATCTTCCATAAAGGTGCTCAGTCTAAGACTTAAGAACCAAAGGTTAAAAAATAATCAAACAAATAAATGATCAGAGCTTTTATATTAGAGTATCCCATAAAAGGGCTGTTAGAACCTTTGAAAAATTTTGAACTTTAAATATATTTGCAGAAAACATTTTTGAACCCACTAAAAATCCTTTATTTTCAAACCAATACCAAACAAGCTTTAGTTCTTGCAGCAGAAGATCCCCGAGCTACTTTGTGGGAAGTGTTGCTCAGGAGAACAGAGCCAGGGGCAGCCGCAGAGCAGTTGGTAAAGAAGACAATAATGAAGATTCCTGTGGGCAGCAGAGAACTGCTTTTTTTAGCTTTAAAAAGAAGAATATTCACTAGGACTCACGGGAGGAACTCACATCCTACCATATGTATTTGTGCAGTTGTAGTTGTAAAGCTGACCTAGGAGAGTTCAAATAACCTGCTGAGGTTAGGATTGCTTGGGGTTTTTTTTTCTTGTATTCTTGCAGCTGCTGCTTTTGCTCATTCTTCCCTTAATTCTTGAGACTCTAATTGAAAGGGTGAAGGAAAAAAAAAATCTGTCAAAAAGCTAATCACCTCAAACAGGTGAGTGTCACAATAAATTAACTAGTACTTAAAGTATTCATCCTCTGACAGTCTGTCACACAACAGTACAGGATACACATCTGACTACAGTAGATTGAAAAATGTGGATTGATAAATGCAAGTCTGACATTTTCCTTTGACACTTTTTTTTTTTTTTTTTTTTACTTTTCAGAGTTTCTCAGCACAGCAGAAAGGAAAATAACAACTTTTTATTATATCTTCATCAGAAGATTAAGCAATCTGCTTTGTCACAACTGATTTACAATATATCCATGCACCCTTCCTCTTTTTGGTCATGTAGATACACACAGAAAAAGACAAGAAAGAGTGAGGTTTTTTTTCTCTCCATAATTCTATTTTTCCAGAGCACCCATCTCTGGAAGGGTACTTTGAAGCTCCTTCACTTCTGTCTCCATCTCCTCCTGCATTCCCTGACAACAGCTGATCCACTTCTCTCCTCACATTACAGATGCCTCACCTTGGCCTCAAAAATAAAAACAAAAAATCTTTCATTTAACTTCTAACCTGCTTCTAACCTCTTTCCCCCCATAACAGTTTCCTGGAGAAAATAAAACTGTTGTCAAAGAGCTGTTATTTGAAGGGCTTCCAGACCTTCATTTCCTTCTCTCTTTGTGGCCAGATGAAACAGCAGACATCACTTCAGAGTGGTCATTGGAGAAGATGCCAAGAGTCTCACTCATCTCTTGCCTTCTGCCAAATTGCATCTATAACATTGTTCTCAGCCCCAGGCATAAAACAAGACACATTTCTTGTAGATCTGGAGGGACAGTAGACTGCTAAAGAAAAGTGTAACTTTTATTACCCCATGCTGTATAAAAATAGTTGCAAACACCTGACTTGTGTGACTGTAATGAAATCTGTTTCTTGCAAACATTTTATGAAATGGTGCCTACAGTCAGGAACTTACTATGCCAGATTTTTTTAAATTTTATTTTGTTAAAAAAAGAAAGCCTTGGAGAAACCACTACCTACACAAAGCTATTTTTTCTGATCAAGATGCTCCCAAATGCCCCCAAAAATCCCAACCAAAAGCATGACATTTGGGCTTGATAGTTCAGAGAACCTGCAGGACTGTCCTTAAAAATTTCAGTATATTGGGCATGCTATAATCAAGTTTGACTGTCTCCAAATGCAGTGTTTTCAAAGTGCATTCTATGTCTACACATTGTATTTTACTTTTTTCCCCTGTAGCTCAACAATTATTCATAATTCATCTTCAAAAAAAAGTTGTCATTTTTCTGGAAAGGACTGACAGTAAAAAATAAGTATAACCTTCACACTGTTCCATCTATCATATGCATTCTTGCTGTCCCTACTGTACATATTAACCTACCCTTTACCATAAAGCCTCCCCCGAAACCTCTCGTGCAACTTTCAGTGGAGTTCAAGAAATACATCTCTTAGCAGGTGTCATAGAATCATAGAATGGTTTGGGTTGGAAAAGACCTTGGAGATCATCTACTTCCAGTCCTCCTGTGTATGTAGGGACACCTCCCACCAGAAAAGGTTGCTCAAAGCCCCATCCAAACATTGCCTTGAACACTTCCAGGGATGAGGCATCTACAGATGCCCTGGGCAACTTGTTCCAGTGTCTCACCACCCTCACAGACAACAATTTCTTGCTAATGTTCAACCTAAATCTAACATTTTTTAGCTTAAAACCATTACACCTCGTCTTGTCACTACATGCCCATATGAAAGTCCCTCTCTAAACTTTTCTGTAGGCCCCTTTCATGTACTGAAGATCACCGTATGGTCTCCTTGGAGCCTTCTCTTCTCCAGGCTGAACAACCCCAACTGTCCCAAACTGTCTTCATAGGAGAGGTGTTTCAGCTCTCCCATCATCTTTATGGCCCTCCTCTGCACTTGCTCCAAGAGCTCTATGCCCTTCCCAAATTGGGGGTTCCAGAACTTGACAGAGTACTTCAGGTGGGATTCCACAAGAGTAGAGTAGAGAGTAGAGTAGAGAGTAGAGTAGAGTAGAGTAGAGTAGAGAGTAGAGTAGAGTAGAGTAGAGTAGAGTAGAGTAGAGTAGAGTAGAGTAGAGTAGAGTAGAGTAGAGTAGAATCCCCTCCCTTGACCTTCTGGCCACACTTTTAACGCAGACCTGGGTCTGGATGGCTTTCTGGGCTGCAAGTGCACATTAACAGCTCATGTTGAGCTTCTCACTGACCAACACTTCCAAGTCCTTCTCCTCAGGGCTGCTGTCAATCCATTCCCCACCCAACCTTTATTTTTGTTTGTGACTGCTTCTAGCCAGGTGCAGGACCTTGCACTTGGTCTTGTACTTCATGAGGTTGGCATGGGATCACCTCTCCAGGCTGTCAAGGTCCCTGGAGATGCCGTCCCTTCCCTCCAGCATGTCAACCACATTACACAGCTTGGTACTGTCAGCAAACTTGCTGTGGGTGTACTCAATCCCAGTAAGTCTCTGGCAAAGATGTTAAATAGCAGGGTCAACCCTGACCAGTCAGTTCATTAGAGGCTTCACAACGTTCTGCTTCTCTAAATTGCCATGAGATGCTCCCAAGTCTCAGTCATCACAAGCCTTCCTTTCACCTCTTTTATAACAAAAGACTAGTGGAGCCATATGGCTTTCATTACCTATACATTCAAAAAGATGTATATACACAGATATACTCCCTTACTCCCATATGCCCAGTCATGCCAGAGCACTTCAGTGACCCATGAACTTTCCTAGTCTTGACTTCATGTATAATACAGATCCCATCAATTCTTCCGCTAGCTTTTTAGCACTGGAAAAAGCTGCAGTGCTTGAGTTTATTTGCTTCTCTGTTTGTAAAAGCCACAGTAATATGGCACTTTAAAAAACAGAGGTCTGTTTCTAAGGTGCTGTGTAAATTAGATTGTAAGCAGCTCCATATTTGAAGATTACATACAGAGACCAGAGTAACAGCAGGTGAAACAAAAACATATTCCTGGCCAACTGCTAAGCTGAATAGCATGAATCCCAGCAATACAGCAGGAAACAGTAAAAAGCAGTTTGCTGTTGCTCATGTGTCACTTTGCTACTGTGGCAAGGATCAATAAGTCTTCCAAACGGCTTGACAGCTGCACAGAACAGATTAGCATGGAAGTTAGTTTCACTTGAAAGAAGATCACAGAAGATTAATTTGCACTGGGGACTCCTGTGCACCATCACATTTCAGAACAAGAGCCTATACATAAAATAAAGAGCAAAAAAGCACTCTCCTTCAACAGAGAACAGCAATTTTGTCAAGTTAGAGAAACTTACTTACTTGACATACAGTTAATACTAATTGGCTGAGAGGTAGCATGTACATAAATTAATCATGTTACAGGACAATTTGATGCCAGTACTCAAAATACCCTGGTAGTTCCCATAGTCCTTCATCGTGCCATCTCTCTCTGACTAGAGAGAAGAGACAAGTGTCCTGATGGAGTTTCAAAGGTAAAGTTACAGAGCTAAAACACAATTGCTCGATGTGGAATCTCACACTGAGTTTTTATAGTTTATTTATTCACATAAGGGTTTTTTATTGGTTTGTTTTTAAAACAAAAATAAATTACAAAAATTTTAAAAAGTATGTGCCTGTTAACAAAAAGCAACCAAACAAAAACCTGGAAGTGTTCACTGCTTCAGGTGAGGAATTTAAGTGATGGAGAGATGCATTAAAATTTGCAAAGCTGACCTATGTCAATCTTTTCTGCCTGTAACTGTCAACACTACATGGCAGAAATCATCCCTTCTCTGCATGTTAAAATGATGAGAGTCTTAGTTATTAGTATGCATTTTGTGGTTTTAAAACTCTGCTCTCACTAAGAATACCCAAACACCAGTAGTTCTAACAGAGGAGAATGACACTGGAAAAAGGAGCTAAATTCTTTATGGCCAGCCTTTCAATTTCCAGCTGACTTCCAGCCACGACTGTGTCAGATTGCTTCAGCTACTGGGCCAGTCTGAGACATTTAACAACCATCCCTCCTTGAGCTTGAAAGAGAATTATAGACTATTTCCAACTTCCAGAGAAACAAAGTCCTACCATCCCCTTTGAGCATCGGATACTGAACAACAACAAAATGTCCTCAAACATCTAACCCTTAATTTTATCAGTTTACTTCCTCACTTCTATATTCCTTTTAGTACTAAATAGAAGCTCTAAATGGGTTCCATGTAACAGACCTTATCAATACAAAGTGCACACATGGTCCAAAAAAATTACTTGCTGTAACCTACTCTTGTGCTGTAGCAGGACTTGGAATGTGGATTATGCTCTTGCCTCCTCCCAAGTTCCCTAGGCAAGAAGTGGTTTGTGGGTAGGAAACACTGACAGTTATAGGTTCTCTTTAATGTAGATTAAATTCATCACAAAAGAATTGCCTTACATCTCCTTGTGTGTTGTCCATGTGCAATAGATGCTATAGTACTGCGTGAACATGACGATATAAATGAGCAAAAGAACCAAATCCATGTGTTTTACAAGTTTTACTTTGCAATGGATGTGGGTTTAGACTTGGTTGGCTTTGATACTGAAGAACTACAGTACTGAGAAATCACAGAAGTCAGCATTAGGCATTGGAAGGGACCTCAAGAGATCATGAAGTCCAACCCCCTGCCAGAGCAGGACCAACAGGTGCAGGTCACACAGGAACATGTCTAGATGGGTTTTGAATGTCTCCAGAGCAGGAGATTCCACAACCTCACTGGGCAGCCTTTGCCAGTGCTCTGTCACTCTCAAAATGAAAAAGCTTTTCCTTATGTTTACACAGAACCTCCTATGCCTCGACTTGTATCTATTATCCCTTCTCCTATCGTTGGACATCAATTAGACATTGGACTGAGAAGAGCCTGGCTCCATCCTCCTGAGAACCTTTACTTATTTGCAAACATTAATGAGGTCACCCCTCAGTCTCCTCCAAGCTGAAGAAACCCAACTTCCTCAGTCTTTCCTCGTAAAGGAGATGTTCCACTACCTTTATCATCTTTGTGGCTCTGCACTGAACTCTTTCAAGCAGTTATCAGTACTTTTAGAACCCAGGGGCCCAGAACTGGACACAATACTCCAGATGTGGTCTCACCAGGTCAGAGTAAAGGGGGAGGAGTACTTCTCTCAACCTACTAATTACCCCCCTTCTAATGTATCCCAGGATGCCATTGGCCTTCTTGGCCACAAGGTCATGGTCATCCTTCTGGCCACTAGAACTCCCAGGTCCTTTTCCTCCATGTGCTCTCCAGCAGCTCAGTCCCCAACCTATGTTGATACCTGGGGCTGTTCTTTCCCAGGTGCAAGACTTTACATTTGGCCTTGTTGTAATACATTAAATTTCTCTCTGCCCAACTCTCTAGCCTGTCTAGGTACTTCCAAATGGCAGCACAGCCTTTTGGATGACAGCCAGTCCTCCCAGCCCTGTGTCATAAGCAAACTTGCTAAGAAGACACTCTGTCCCATCAAAGTAATTGATAAAGATGTTGAACAGGACTGAACCCAGCACTGATCATAGGGAGACTCCACTAGTTGTAGGTCTCCAGCTGAACTTTGCACCATTGATCATCACTCTCAGGGCTCTATTCTGTAGGCAGTTCTTAATCTATCTCACTGTCTATTCTTCTATTCCACATTTCCTGAGCTTACTCAAGAGGATGCTACAAGAGATTGACAAAAGCCTTGCTAAGGTCAAGGTAGACCACATCCACTGCTCTCCATGCATCTACCTGTTCAGTTATAGCATCAGAGAAGGCTGTCAGCATAGTCAAGCATGATTTTCCCTTGGTAAATCCATGCTGACTACTACTGATAACATTCTGCTCTTCCGCGTCCTTAGAGATGACTTCCAAAATGAGCTGCTCCATCATTTTTTGAGGGATGGAGGTGAGGCTGAATGGGTTGTAATTGCCTGGATCTTCCTTCTTGCCCTTTTTTGAAGACTGGACTGACAGCGGCTTTCCTCCTGTCCTTGGCACCTCTCCTCTTTGCCACAATCTCTCAAAAATGATCGAGCGTGATAGAGCGATTACATCAGCCATCTCTCTACACACTCAGGTGCACCCCATCAGAGCCCATGGACTTATGTATATTCAATTTGCATAACTGAACATGGGAAATAGCTGATTTTACTTACAGAAGACAAGTGAGACCCATTCAGGAGTAGAATGGGTACATTTGTACTTGCTTTGCTGCTTGCCTCAAGTCCAAATTTGAGGACAAATGGTACTCATTTTGCCATTCTTGGCATAATTTTTTATTTTGACATAGGTATGCCTCATACAGAACAGTAAGTGTGATATATGTTTGCCCTGCTAAAAGGGGAAGCAGACCAGGTCACTTCCAGATGTTCCCTTTTCAACTAGGTATAAGCAGAGACCAAATTACCAAGTCATTCTGGTACAGGGAAGTGGAAGAAAACTGAAATTTGCAAAACGAAACTTCTACAACATTAGAAGCTGAGGAGTGCAGTTCCTTTACACTATTCCTTTAGAAGCAGACTAAATAAAATAGGACTACTTCTTTAGTAAGTACAAAATTTGTCTTAACAGCTCTACACAACAGCTTACAAAAATTCAAAATAGACAATCAAAGCTCTATCCATAGTGCACTATTTAGAAGCAAACAATCTTCTATAAATAGTACTGTTAGGCCATGCTTTTTACTTGCTATAAATTCACTTTCTAAAAGTTGGGGGCACTGGGAAGGGTTTGAAAGAACTTAAAATATCCATTAGAAGAATGTAAATACAAGTTATCTAGCCACTAGGTCAGAGTACACACAGATCCAAATTCAAAGCAGCAGCACCCAGCACTTGTAGGTCAAGCAGAAGTTTCCTCCTTAATTTTCATCTATTGCTTAATTTGGAGACTGATTTTTTTTTAAACTAAAAAATTAGGAGGGAAAAAAAGGGGGAAGTTTCTTAGTGTTTTTACCTCTTACAGAGTATTTTGAAAGAGTGGGTACATATTCTTGCATTTTAGGAAATTAATTCTATTAATTTTGCAATACGTGCATACTTTCATATTCCTCAGGTCAGTTACAGTAAAATAGTAAGTAAAATTTTGCTCTTTTTAACGGAGGGATAAAAAAAAAAAACAACAAAAAATGTCCCAACAGGGCTAGAATGCATTATTATGCATTATTAGGGTTTTTTTCATAAAGTCTAGAAATTGCAAAGAAAAAAAAAAAAGAAGAAATCTAGCCCCCCTGGTAAGCATGCCCTAGTTCCAACTCCTTTCCCAGCTACATGTTACTGAAGTCTCCCTCTCACTGGCAGAGCAGCACTAAATGCATTTTTGGCAAAAGAAGAAAATTTGTTATCTTCTGTGGAAGAAAACAAAACAAAAAAACCTTTATTTTAACATATGTCTATCAGACTTCAGTTTTGGAAAATATACAGCAATAGTGTTATATTGTACTAGTGGGTAGTATTTTAGTGCAGTCCCTGCATATTAAATATTTGTCGTGCAAGTATCATCCTATTTTTGTATGTTTTCACAGCAGATTGTTATCAAACTCACATTTTCCCAGTAGGCAGATGTCTGCTATACACACAAATAGGCACAAGAAAAAAAAGTACAGGAGACTTCATTACATGTTGTTTTTCTTGACTGTTATACATATTGCAGATCAATACAGCCATTTACCTGCTATAAACTTGATACATATTACAGACCCAGAGCTATGTGCATTAGCTGAGGAAACTCCTTCCTTTTTCCCCCACCTAGCTTGTCCCCTGGGGCATCTTCAGCAACAGGATGCAGAGGCATTTTCAGCTGGGAGATTCAATTTTCACATGAAGACTCATCACTGCATAACTAAATAGTTCTCAGGTTTTCTATCTGTTGCCACAGCCTTCATGTACACTCTGTACATGTCTGTTGGGGCTTTTCCCACATTCTGGTGTCTCTCAAAGAGCTCTCTCAAACCCTGACCTTGCTAGGTCACTCCATCTCTTCTCCTGCAAGCTAAAAAGTTTCTCTAGATAGCTCCTTTGGGCTGAAAAATTAAAGCCATCTTCTACCTACCATATCCATTCAGTGTGTTTATACTCATCCTACAGGCATAGGTAGGCCTTTAATATAAAAATAGTAATCATAGAATTGGCTGGGTTGGAAGGGACCTCAGAGATCATCAAGTCCAACCCTTGAACCACCGTTGCGGTTGCTAGACCATGGCACTGAGTGCCACATCCAGTCTCTTTTTAAATATCTCCAGGGATGAAGAATCCACTACTTCCCTGGGCAGCCCATTCCAATGCCTGATCACCCTCTCGGTAAAGAAATTCTTTCTAATACCCAACCTAAACCTCTTCTGGCACAACTTAAGACCCTGCCCTCTTATCTTGTTGAAAGTCGTCTGGGAAAAGAGACAATCCCCCCCTGGCTACACCCTCCTTTCAGGTAGTTGTAGAGAGCGATGAGGTCTCCCCTGAGCCTCCTCTTCTTTAGGCTGAACACCCCCAGCTCCCTCAGCCTCTCCTCACAGGGTCTGTGCTCAAGTCCCTTCACCAGCCTGGTTGCCCTCCTTTGGACCTGCTCCAGGACCTCGATATCCTTCCTGAACTGAGGGGCCACTAAGTAATACCACATTCCAACCTGCCACAGCCCCAGACATTGTGACTTTGAGCTAAGACTGTTAAAGCACCCTTACAGACATGGTTGTTTGTGGTTTTTTTACAGATGATGGATGTTTTCTAGTAGCTCTGAGAGGCCTTAGAAATTAATGCAATAATTTAATTAATACAAACTTTATTGGGGAAATACTGGTGAGCCTTTATGCATCACGCCCTCCGTTAAATGCAAATGACTTGTTACATTCTGATTACTTTTTGCATTTGCTGGTGTACACTAAGTGCAAAGAATAATTAAAGGGGACACAAAAATAGGTAAAAGATTTATATATCAGTGCCTCTTAAAACAACTTAATGATCAATTAATATTTTATTGCTTGGGAATATTTTCCAGCATGATTCCCTTTTTTAATAGCTTGTGGTTGCAAACTGTACTTTAAACTGTCTCATGCACATATTCTATTCCTTTGCATCTTCCTATAGACCAAATATCCTGTTTATTGGCTACAGACTGCAATTAAAGCTGTACCTATTGCTAATCAGGCAGTTGCCACAGTTCCCTAAATGAAAACCTATCTAGAAGCTATGCTTCAATAATTTTATCTGTGCATACAAATGAACAGACTTTGGCCAAACCATCTTCTGTCTACAACCAGGCCATGGAACACATGGTTATTCTTTGGCTAGGACACATACCATGCTTGTTTTTCCAATCTTGATGCAAATGCACAACTGTTACGTCTTACGGTAATAGGTAACACAAATTATGTGTCATAAAATTGGAGCCAAGGTGGGTTCCTAACCTCTTGTAAATGAGTAAAAGTTCTGGCATTTATGTGACATCACCTGCAAGGCCTCAAATTACTTCAGGAGGCACAGGGATGGACCTCTTAAGCATTTTTAAACAGCGTAAGAGTCAAGGAAACAAAGCTCATAAGTATGAAATTCCACTTAGTCCACTAAGCTATGGCCAAGAAAAACACCCTTTCAGAAAGGAATACATTATTATTTTGCCTATAGTCCAGGGCACCATAAGCCTTATTCTTTCCTTCATGCTGGAAGCAGGGTAACTCCAGGGGCCACAGCTGATGCAGTCAGACAGCAAAGACAGATTCACATCCCTTGTATGGAAAACCCACCAGGACCATACAAACCACTTGACGACAAAAAAAAAAAAAAAAGACAAAACAAAACAACAAAACAAAACAACACCCACAAAAAAATCCAACAAAAAACCAAAACAAAAAAACCTAGAATGTTTACTGGTATGCAACATTCTTCCTGTGCTACTGAAAGGTTTTCACACTCCTTTTCCCAAAGGCATGCTGAGGTGACACACCACAGCTGAAAAGCTTGTGGTATTCCTTTCATTTCACTTAGAGGCATGCTGTGCCATGCAGCAACCCTAACTGCAAAATACCATCACAGATCCCATACATCAATCAAGCATATAGTGTTACTGGGCTACTTACAATTGCAGCAGTCACAAAAAGGCTAAGAAACTGGAGGAGGGAAGACTATCCATGTGTCTCTACTTTTTAAGATCACACATATGGTGGATTAGCTGTGTTTGGAATATGAACTTACAGCAGAAGGTTGCTTATTTCACACTTGCAGTTATGTTAAGCACACTTGTTTCATATGTCTACTAAAGAACTGTTTAAAATCCCTCTTCCTGATTAGACAGGCAGGCTGAGACATGGGGAACCAGAGAGCTTATATAGAAAATTTTATATCAATAGTGCTCAGGTTAAACACAGGTCATATACAACCTAAGTACAAAGACAACAATGATTGCAAGGCCAGATCTCTCTTTAGAGCCACAAGAAAAATCCTGAACTTGGCAGAAGTCAGTAATGAAAATTTTTAGCCTCACTGATGCTTTAGATATATTTGTGCAAGGCCTAAGCTGATGTATCCACAGCACCCAACAAGGAAGGCTCCACTATTAATACATACTGGTACAATTTTCCACAAAAGGCAACTCAGTTATCTAGGGTAACAGAATAGGATAACTCAGATCATGAAAAATAAACAAAATAACCAAAACCCACACCCAAACATCCATATTGACAGCACGAAGATAATATTAGGTCTAAGACATATTTAGTATATTTGCCTTTGAAAGTATCTATTTGCAGCTACCTCCAAAGGGTCAAGGAAACATCAAGCGCAACCAGATCAGCAGAAGCTGGTTCCACAGCTAGCAACACCCCTCTGCAACTGGTGCTGCTGGGAAAAGGGTTAATGAATTTTTCACATCAGAAGTAAGAGAAAACTGGCTTGTTATGTTAGAGCCCATCCCAACTTATTCCACAAGTTACCTTCTTCATACAATAGAAGCCCCTGCTGGGTTTCTGCCCATCTCATGTGGGAAGGAGCAGGGAAGAGAAGGTGGCAAAGTGATAAGAATTTCAATCCTGGGGATAAGGAGTACTGCAAGGAGTTTTGTGGGCAAGAAATCCATTTGTGTTCCTGATCCTGCAGGTATCATTTATGAAGCCAAAACAAATAAGAAAAGCTTTGGTTTGCTCCCAGTTTAGAGTGGGAAAATCTGCCAGCTTGACTTGTCTCACCTACAGATGCCCCACCATAAAAAGCAGATAACCAGCTGGCAAAGAACCAGTGGGAGAAAAGATACAGCTTAAAGGAAGGGAAGAAATAAAACAAAAAAACAAAAAAAAAGCCGGGCAAAGACAGAAAAACTCTAAAAGGGAGAGGGGAAAAAAGAAAGAAGTAGAAAAGACAGAAAGCACAAAGATGTGGAAAACATCTTTTTAAAAAATCAGACTGTGAAGATGTTGCAAGCACCACATCAATAGTTTCATTTGAAATGAGGGTTAAATCTTCAAGGCCCTCAAGGCCACTTTGACATATGAAATCAAGCTTCTGCAGAAATTCCCTTTGATTCTACTAGCCAATGGTTGTTACTAAAATGTATGAAGGCATCAGAAGACTTACACCTTCTGCTCATAGGAAGTCTTCAGATAAAATACAGACAGATCTGGCAGCAACCTCTGCAGGACACCATCCTGCAATTAACACAACTTCAGTGTCATTGAACACATTTGGATGAAGCAATGCTCAATGAAGAATTCCTGCCACACAGAAAGACTTCCACCCTCTGGAAGACACAAGCCAAGTCAAAGTCCATGCCATTCAGTGCCAAGAGCAGTATGTAAGCATGGCTCTGCCACAGTCCTCAACAGCAGCACAGAGGAGAAGTTGCTGAGACTTTGATAACCCCACAGTAACAGAGAGAAAACTCCCCATCACCTAGCAGCAGAAGCCCTGAGAAGTTTCATGTGCTGCCACAAAAAGAAAGAAAAATAACATGGCTCATCTAGCCATAAGGAAAAAAAAAAATCAAAGTTTTCCTAATCTGAGTCATATTTTACTTCTAGTCCCCTCTTAAGTGTGTTATATCAAATATAACCATTACATCTCAACTGTCTCCAGATATTTTCAGAGATCCACAGACAACTAAAGTAATGTATTTTTACAGTAATTAAAAATACATATTACTAGATATTTTTCTGTAATGGCACAAACTAGGTATAATGTTGCTCCTGAAAAGAAGGTTAAACACATTTTGTTTTTCAGTTATACTTTGAGCAGTCTTTCACTTACTGCTCCTTAGCAGCAAAACCTGTGGTGCAATGCAAAAAACTTAAAGAGTATGAGATTAATTTTAGGGACACAAATCCACATATAAAACTGGTCAAGTAATTGAAGAAGATATGAGCTAATCCAAAAGAAGTGTATTTGGCTCTTTTTATGGGTGAAAGAAGGGAGCAGTGTTTCTCCCTCCCAGCCTGTCTGCCTGCCTCCCAGGGCTGCAGGATGGAAAGAGCCTGCTACCGAAGCAGGTGGGGAGAAACAAGGTCCCAAGAAGCTTGTCACCCACTTTTAAAAGCTCTTAACTATCACTCAGAAGTGGAGTGACAGACTCATGGAAGGTTTTTCATGCAGTGCTGCATCCCCGTGCCTTCTTTCAATATATTATAGGAAAGCTGCAGAACTAATGGGACTCTGATACACGGCACTGTGGGACTAGACCTACCCATAATCATTAGCTGTGATAGAATAAGAATTTCTACCAATGGAAGAGAAATGTGAATGCAACAATGCTTCTCAGCTTAAATTGACATCCAAGTATTACCATGGCTGTGAGGAATGAATTGGAGGAGCTTTAGTATAACAGAACCATGCTTTCCTGTAAGTCTTGAGCATATGCAGCACCCCAAACCTGATTTGTTTACATGGACTCTAGATGAGATTATGAATGACTTCAAATTCCTTGAATTGAACAGAACCCTAAGCAACATCAAGTACATTTCTACTTTTTTCTTTTGTTTTTTATTATTCAAATCATCAGATCTTTTCAAACAGGAAAGAACGTACTACAAAGTATAATGATCAAATGAATGAGAAAAAATCTATGGGTGGTTTTTTTTTTTGATTGGTTGGGTTTTTTACTGTAAAAAAGGTAAATAAAGCAAACGTTGCAAGTACACCAGTTAGAAATTGTGGGGTACCCATCTGAAAAAGTTTTAACCAGGAACTTTAAAAAGCAGCAATATAAGAAACTGTGATGTGATTTTGTCAATAAATGAGGCTGTCAGTAGAAGTGAACTGAGAAAGACTGCAAGACTAGGCTGCTATGACTGAAGCACAATCTATCAGGGCTTTTTCATGTAGGTGCCTCATACAAACTATTGAAGCACCAATTACATTTAATAATAGTGTGCATTCTAGCTTTTCAAGGATATATTTTCAATAAATAGAAACATTTATTTATGCCTTTAGTAGCATATAACAATTGAATGGAAAGAATCAAGGTATATTTGAAGATAGAGAACCAGTGAGATTTCTCTCATTTTAACTAAAATCTAAAACAAAATAAATAAATCTCATCAGTACTAAATAAAATGGAACTCTTCCACTTTTCTCAAACATCTGGGAGAGGCTGGTAGCAGTGACAAGACACTGAACTTAACAGACCACAAAGGTAGTCTACATGTTCATTAATAATTCCCTCTTCAAGTGTCTAGTTTTATGTAAGTTTAATTTTACCTTTATCCCTGCTCATATACACCTGGCTTTTGGAGATTCCTGCAAACAAGAAGCATTTTTGGCAACAATATTCCATGCAATTTAGCCTTTGCTGCTCACAAATCTCACATGTCAAAGGAAACCAAGTTTAGCTTTAAATAATTAACTGGATACTCAAAATAGCATTTTATATGAAATATTTAGTAGCTGTACAAGCAACTATGACAAGGGCTGTGTTCAGTTGATTTAACAAACAGAAGCCATGATTCTCCTATTCAGAGAAGTCATTTCTCCATTCCTTAACTCAGGAGCTCCAGCATGTTTAACAGCTTCACAGGGATACAAAAATCAGGTGAAATTCAGACAACATACCTGACAAGACCAATCCATGTAAATTAGGAATAATTAGTCTTTCTACATTTTCAATGACTCTTCCTCAAAACATGTTTCCCTTTACGTCAAATTGAACATTGATAAGCACCTACCAGATGCTAGATAGGAATTTCAGGAGAAGAAATACAAGAACAAGCTCCTTAGTTATATGGGTTGGTATCTCACCAGTGAGGGACAGACACCAAGGTTGGTGTACATACAGTGTTTATACATCTTAAGTCTCATATTAAATTCTGCCGCACTTTAAACAAAAAGCTATAACTTCACACATTTGGAACCACCTATTTTGTGTTACCTAATAGGGTTTTCACTACGAGCCTATTTATGCAAGCTCTGCTTAACACAACAGCTGGAGATTCTTGATTAAAATGACATCGTTTATTATGATTTGCATTTCTGGACTGTGAAAAAGCCAAAGGTAAAAGGAGACCTTCTTCAACCACTATTTTTTTTCTGCCAGCAGAAAGCAGAGTGGCCTTGATCTTGGGCAATTCAGATTCTTTCTTCTTTGCTTCATGCCAGAGCTGCAGCAGCTGATAGGGCCAGCTTTCTGGAAGCTCTGGTGCAGCTTTGGTTTATCCTGCCATGGATAAATCTAGCACGTACCAGAAAAGTGTAGTCCCTTCCCATCTATGAAATATTCAACATGAAACCAGCATCCCCTTGCTAACACAGCACCTAAGAGACATGCAACTATGCCTCATAGGTGCTGGCTGCCTCAAAGGCCCTTCAGAGCTCCCTCAATCTACCTCCCAGCCATCTCTAATCTGTGTGACAGGAGCAGTCTGGCACTAAGAAAGATGAAGAGCCACTAAGCACAAAATCACTTTGCACAGAACACCTCTCCCTAATCCATTTCAAGCACTTGATCTGGTCCACAACTATTTCTGCTTATCCCTCCGTATTTTTTCAGTGCCCTGTCAGGGTGTGACATTTTAAGTGTATATATGCTTCTTACATACATTGATGTATGCTTTCCTGAATATTCAATATAAATTCAGTCACCTGGGAAGAGTTCCTGAATATATCCTTCTAATTATGCACCAGACTGAATTCCATGCTCTTCTGACACAACACTGACAGCATAATCCTTTCCATGTCAGCATATGGTATAATCACAGATTCTGAAAATACCAAGTGCAGCAATACCAAAGCATAACCTATGCATAACAAGCCTGCAACTGGTCCAAAAATAAAAGACTTTACATTCCACAGGTGTAGAACTGCATGTTACTGAATGATCAATTAAATATTTCATACAATCACTCTACACAAAGTGTCTAAAGTAATACATCTGTCTTCTAACAAAAGTATTATATATTTCTTCATTGTTCAGAGAATGCAACACTGTGAATAAGTGATTACTTTTTTAAACAATTGGTATGATGTTCAAGTTCATGTAATTAAATTTCTTAAGAGATACAACCAGTCAATGATTCCAAGAAGGGAATGAGAAATGACATTAGCATCAAGTCTTAACTGGCATTATAACCTCAAAAAGCCACAGCAAAATATAAAATTCACCATCACTAGGCCAGAGTTACATATTGCTTACAAATCCTCTCTTCCCTCACCCAAGCCTAATCATAAGTAGATGTTACTGTGTCTGTTAGAGTCCCTATACAAATGATGCGAAATAAAAGCAAACAGAAATTTTGTCTAAATCCTATCCTATCCCAGCTGGAGACAATGGCAAGACTCCCATAGATTTCAAAGGCAGCAGGATTTGGCAAGGGTTAAATGTTCGAAATAGCATTCAAACAACAGATGGACATTCACTGGAGTTCAAAGGCATGAGAAATAGCTTGTGCCTTATGTTAAAATCTTAACCCAGCTCATAAAATTGCAGAAAGGCTATTAATGCTAGGAGTGAGTGACAGGACATGAAGAGAGCTTTGTGCAAGCCACCATCCACCTGCTCTGGGACTGCGATGAAAGTACAAGAATGAAGAAGCAAAACAGTGAAAAGCAGCTGTATGTGGTCAGAAGTTGCCTACACTCAGCAGCAATCCAGCTGTCCACAGCACATGCTGGAGGGCAAGGATACATCCCTCCATCCAACATTCTGGTCCACTCTGGTCATGATCTTAGGCTCAGCACCTCACCCACACTAAAAAAGATGTACATGTGCTCACACTGAATTCTTGCTTGACCTTAGTTTATCATTAAAAGACTTCCTTTATTTTGTAAATGTAAGTGTCCTGGTTAGGCCAGGATAGAAATTTTCTTTGCTGCAATTTTACTTTCACCTAAGTCTCTTGTAAGTAGCTGCACTTACTGAAGTTAACAGCAAGTTTCTCGGCCAGTGTCTGCTTCTGGAACTGATAAGACAGTGTTTATAGTAACAGCTAGAGAGTGGTCTGCAGAACCAAGGACACTGCTCAGCTCTGAGGAATATCTTATGCTCTGGAAAGAGAAAGGGATTGAATGGGTCACACCTACAGCCCTCCATTAGGAAGGATCAGAGTAACAGGTGACCAAAATTGACCAAATGGAGTACTCCATCCCATAAGCATCATACTCAGTACAAATTTGAGGGAGCACGAGGATCAAGTGTTTCTTCTTCATGGATGGCACCTGGAAGGATTCCATCTGTTCATCTGCCTTTGATCTGAATCCATGCCCTCCTGAATCTGTGTGTTCCTGCCTCCAGCTCCCAACTGCTGCTGACTCCAGAAGCCCAGCTTGGGACTTTTCCAGGGCTGCCCTGATGCCTCTGTGGTGACATGGTCATTATTGAGGTGAAGAGAGGAAGAACATGATATTGCTTTTGCTCATCTTTGTATTTATTTATTTAATAATTTCCCAACCCATAAGTCTCTCACCCTTATTCTCTCCCCTTTCTCTATCAGGGAGGGGGATTAATAGAGAGCATCTGTCATTCTTTGAATTGCTACCCCAGCATTAAACAGTGACAATGAGACCTACCCTTTCTACAAAAACCTGCTATGAAGATCTACAAAGTAACAAAAATTTGATGAACAAATAAGGCCACATCCAAATAAAATAGGAAATCAAGATGCTTAAGAAAGAAACCACTTACTGCTCATTTATTCTTCTACTACCGCTCCCATTTATCCCACCTTGCTAGCTTTTCTACAGACCCTGCAAACATCTTTCATGGATTTATTTTCTCAGTTTCCATCAAATGGTACTTATAGGAAATCATGCCTATGCAAAACAGAAATATTAGGATATCACCTATCCTGTAGAAAACAATATCACAACATTTCTGTGAAAAGCCACAAATTTCATCCTAAAGACTGGAAATCCCCTACAAAAGGCAAAGACTTCTATAGCCTTATGAGTGGGTGAAACATACTGAGCCAAGACCAGAAGTGTAGTGTTAAAGGATCCAGTGAAGATTGGGAAAATAGTTACCTCAAACCCAGCCAACTTAGCACCACCCATGGGCAGTGTACCCAGGCTCTGGACTACACAGGCTACAGGCACAGAGGCATCTGTGCTGGCTCCAGGCAGAGACAGCTTGGATGCTGTACCTGAATAATCAGGCTTATGAGGGCAAGCATCCAACTGGCTGCAGTGAGTATTAGCTCACCGACATCTCGTCTCCATTACACATTTACTGTGCATTTTTATACTGTGATTTGCATATGCTTTGTATTATCTGTATTTGTTTTTCACAGCCAGGCATTGTCATCATCCTTCTCTGTTCAGTCTCCTGCCACCACAAATAGCCAGGAGTCCCTTGCATAAATGAAGTGGCATTTGCAAAGTGGCGGGGGTAGGCTTAAAGAAACATCACCATGAAACAGAAGTTATGCATTGCAATTGAGAGAACCATTCTGTGAGCATAATGTGAACATCAAGCAATTCTTTGCTCTGATATCATCACAGTTTAACACTGGCCCAACAATTAAACCAAATGGCAGATGCTCTCTATTCGGCCCCCTCCCTGATAAAGAAAGAAAGGAGAATAAGGGAGAGAGACCCAAGCTAAACTACATAGTTTTAATGAAACTGGATAATAGGAATGATAAATGTAATGATAAATAGGAAAAAAATTACTAAATATATACAAACATACAGGAAAATGGAAACCACATTCCTCCCCCCTTTTCCTCCAATAACTCTCACGTCAGCACCGAGGCTGCAGGCCAGCCCTGGGAAAGTCCAGGCTGGACTCCTGGAGTTGGCAGCAGTCAGGAGCTGGAGGCAGGAACACACAGATATGGGCTGGCACGGATCAGGACCACAGGCAGACAGGCAAAGAAGGAAGAAGGAAGGGGTTTGACCCTCATGATCCCTCAAATATGACATGTATGGGATGGAATAATCTGTTTGGTCAATTTTGGTCATTTATCTTATTCATTCCACCCTAAAGGAGGGCTTCAGGTGTGACCTCTCTATTCCTCTTCTTCTTTGGGAGGACAAAATATTCCTCAGAGCTGAGCAGTGTCCTTGGTTCTGCAGACCATTCTCTGACTGTAACTATAAACATCAAGTGTTATCAGTCCCAGAAGCAGAGAGTGAGAAACTTGCCGTTAATTTCAGCAAGTGCAGCTACTTACAAGAAACTTAGCTGAAAGCAAAAATACAAGACAGAAAATTATCTCTGTCCTGGTTTGAGCCAGGGCAGATATTCACATCAATATTGCTATATTCTTTTTTGTAAGTCTATCCTCATATTCCCACTACATGGAAGCTAGTTCTAAGGTATTTCAGGCTTCCAGAGAGTAGCCTGAACGACTTCATAGTTAACATTCAGCATCTTGCCATAAAAAAAAAAAAAAAAAAAAAAAAAAAAAAAAAAAAAGAGAGAGAAAAAAAAATCTTTTCGTTCTGGGTGCTTCTGACTGAGAAATGACTTGGTTTTGCTTTTCAAGTCTCTATTTCACATTCTCTCTGACCATGCACAGTTTGGAAGCAAAGAACTCTGAAAACAAGAGACTTATGAAAGTGTCTTTGGCAAGCTGACAGATCCTATGCAAGCAACAGCAAAACATTTTACCAGAAATTTGACTATTACACTTCAGAACTGAGGGCTAACACAAATTTTAATTCATGAATAGCTGGAAGTTTCTCATGCAATAATTTTCCCGCCCTTGTAGGTAATGTGTGTCTTAGATAAACTGTCTAATGAGGTCTCTTTCAAAATGTAATGAAAATATTGATACCCGGAAGTTCACAACCTTGTGCTTAATGTAAGATGGATCTTGGCCTTTTTTTGTGACACTGGCTGGCTATGGAAAACAGCAGTGAGAGAGTTCTACTTCCCGCATAACATTCCACCATTACTCTAACAAAGTAAAACGTAAGCCTGTGTAGATAACACATTTCTTGACTTGGCCACTGAGAAGAAGCAAACACAAATGCACAAAACTTCACAACACTTTTGTTTGTACTCAGATCACCCAAATTCAAGACTGAATATACAAGTTTGAACACTTAGAAAAGAAGGATACACATAAATACAAAAGTAGAAAGCAATGGTTGTATTCTTTTATCCAATATCCTAAATATGCAGAGTATTTCCTTAGTGAAAGGTAAATTAAACCCACTACATCCCAGGAGAATGGCTCACTGCTGGTGTACCAGCTTTTCTAAAGCAGCATAAAGTCTAAGAAAGAGTTTCTAATGTTGCCATTATACATGCACTGGAGCAGATGTGTGAATCAAAATCTTCAGCCTCTCAGACAACATAAACACTTGCTGTCTTACTTGATAAATATCTCCATTTTTAGTTTGTCAGAGCTGCAAAGCAGAAAAGATAACCCCAGCTCAGAGTATCCCAGTATTTGCAGCAGCAGAAAACACACACGGATTCAGACCTTTCAGGCAAAAGAGGAATTTCAGCTAATGTCTTCTATAGCTCAGAAGGAAACATTCTCATCCTTATACAGGTTGTGTGGGGAAAAAGCACCAAAATAAATAAACCCAGAACTCAGATTTTTTCTGAGGCAAACTATTACATCAAGTTAGTAAAAACTTGCAAGAAACACACAAATCGCTTAAAAAATATTCATTCTAATTTTTTTTTTTGCACTTATCTAGTAAAACAGAAGCCATATCTCTATTTTTCTCCTTCTCAGCAGCTGGAAAACAGTAGAATATTCCATTTCAACTTATTATGATAATATTATTTAAAAATAAGTCTTGAGGTTCAAGGATGAAGACTGAAAATTACAAACTCCACAACACCAAAACTGCATTTTTAATATTCTTTCACAGGAAGCAAATGAAACTGGAAGGAGATTTGCTAGAGCAGAGGCATTAGAAAAGGGCTATAAAAATGGATTTTACATTGAGAGTTTGGTACTTGAGGTTTCTCCGGAAGGACCGAAGAAACAACTTAGAGGCAAAAGTAAGCAAATCAGTTTCCAGCTGCCAATGGTTAGGCCAAGTGGTAAAGCACAGAGAGACTAAATGTTAGTGGTTAATGACTTTACAGAGATAAAGTACTTTTCCAATGTTCACTTCCTGTTCTGTCCTCAGTAAATGACTATTTCAATGCTGGAACTTGCACACAGCTACTGAGCATCTTTTACTCCTGAACTGAAAAAAAAAAAAAATCTCAGTCCCAAAAGACCAGTTAAACTTGCAATACAATAAGCTGTATTTTCCTATTCAATCCCTAGTCTACAATTATTCAAATACTGGAATATCTTTCAATGAGGAAGAATTTTTGCATAATTAAAATTGAATCCACTTGTGATATTTATACTCTCTCATTCTTCAAAACTGCCCTGAGGAACTGAAACATAATTAGTGTGACCAATACTAGGAGCTTCTATCATCAGAGGAAAGCAAGCTATAAAATTAAACTTTACACAAAAGGCTGTAAATCTTCCATATATCTCAGGTACAAGTATTTAGTAGCAATGATTGTAGAGAGACATTGTCAACCAGGTGCCTTGAGTTGCCTCCAAGGTGAGGCTCTCTGTGGCAACTCGAGGCACTTGGTTGACAATGTCTCTCTACAAATGATGGTACAAGGAAGAGAATTTCAAGATGAGTCTGTATTAACTGCTCAGTATCACCTGATCATGCTAGAGAGTGCATTGTGTTGTATATGGGGCAAAAGTAGGAAAATGTGTTAGCATTAAATGATTTACCTCCTCTTCAAATACCCATATTTGACCTCATGCACTCAATTTGTTCTCTGGAGCACTATACTAGTGAGTTGTCCTCCTCCCTCAATTCCCATCCCCAGTGGGAATGAAAGGGATGTGGTCTAAGAGCAAGATGTCTGAACAGTGAAAAGTTTTCAAGTATTTGAGGTGAGGTTATGAGCCTCAGGCCCTCTTAACCATCACAAAATCATGGAATCATCATGGTTGGAAAGGACCTTCAATATCATCCAGTCCAACCACCAGTCCTATACCACCTTAACCACTAAATCATCTCCCAGAGTGCTACATCTGCCCAATTTTTAATACCTCCAGAGATGACAACCCCACCACCACCCTGGGCAGCCTGTTCTACTACTTCACCACTCTTTCACTGAGGAAATTTTTCCTAATATCTAATCAAAATATCTGAAACATAAAAAATAAGTCTTGGAAAGATGAAGATAACTGTTCATTATACTGTTCTAGATTTTGATTTTGTTTCGTCTGGTCACTTTATAACATAGATGAGAAATATTGGGAGAGAGGAGGCTGTCCTGACAAGGGACAAATGTACAAGTAGCTTATGAAATGTAAAACAGAGAGAGAGAGAAGAGGGGAAAAAAAATTAAAGAGCTTAATGAGTTACAAGAGGCCTTATACTGTCAGTGGTTAAGATTCAGCATGACTGATCAGAAAAAAAATTATGTCCAGGTCTCTCTGCTCAACAGCAGTCAGATATGTGTAAAAAATCCCAGAAGATCTGAGAAAAAGCAAAGTCAGTCAAAACTAATGATAACACTGTGCCTGACAGTAAATGGGAGCAATTCTGTAGCACCATTCACCATTTGGGGCTTTATTCATGAGCTGAAAGTGAAAGAACTGATTTCTGAGCAATAGTTTAGTTACCTGCTTGTGATGTGCTGTGTACACTTTTCTTGGGAGGAGAGGAGATGCTTAACTGGACAGAAGAGGAGAGCACCAATGAAAAATTCCAGTGATGATTTTTATTTTATTTTTTTATAATTTGAAACAGAAATTTGATTCTTTCAAAGGTTAAACTTAATTTGTCTTCAATTTTAGATTAAAAAAATATCACAATCACATTTGCTATCACAGCTATGACAGACTTTTTTTGAAGCACTAGGTTATTGTTTTGGTGTTGTTTGTGAAATTGCCTTCTACAAAATAAAAAGGTACAGCACTGGAGGCACATGCTCTCCTCCCTTTAGTATTTCATACAAATATCACAGAATCATCCGGGTTGGAAAGGACCTCTGAGATCATCAAGTCTAACCTTTAATCCACTGCTACTGTGGTTACCAGGCCATGGCTCTGAGTGCCACATGAGCCTCTTAAAAAACTCCAGGGACAGAGAATCCACCACCTCCCTGGGCAGCCCATTCCTATGCCTGATCACCCCCTCTGTAAAGAATTTTTTCCTAATATCTAACCTTCTATGTATCATAGAAGGCCCTGTTTCTATGCTCATTTTCAGATTATATTCAGCCTACTAGTATAAAAATGACGTATTACTTATCCTGAACCACCTGCTTGACTTGGATCCACTACCAGAGACTTGTTTGGCCAAAACACACCCAATGGGACAAAAAAGGCAGCTATCCTTAGTGAGTGGACACCGTGCCACTGTAAACATGAGCGCCTGCTGGTCTGGATGTGTGAAAGCAATGTGGCACTTCAGGAACCTTCACAATGCTTCTGACCTTGGCCATTGCACTGAAAGGCATGGCATCAGATGCAGCATGAAAAGACTTACTGCAGTTGCATTGCTGAAACAGGTTGTCCCCTTATTTATCCCTGCACAGCCTCTCAGCAGCCACAAAGACCAGCTATTGTCATGCTCCCCATATTGAGTTTCCCAGGTTTCTGCCCCGTGTTGTTAGCAAGGCATGTGGCAGGGACCAGCACTGTCCACCAGGACAGAGCCACAGTGATCACATTTCAGCACCCAGCACTGTGCCCTGTACTTGGGCAAAATGAAACCTTCAGAAGAAAGGCATCATATAGATCTGTTATATTTCTTAACACTACCCCTGCATTCCGTCTAACATGAAGAAGAGCTAAACAGGTTTTCTTCCAGGTAAAGACCTCTGGGAGCAGCTCTGTGTGTCCTGGCAGGTCATGGCTGCACTATATACAACTCCTGTATATTCAGCTAAGCCCTCCTCCAGGTCTGCAAAACTTGCCTCTTAAAGGCCCTGGCTTTAACTATGGCTTCATGCCAAGGTGAAGTTCTGAAGGTCTCAGTCTCACACCCTAATGAAAGCCTTCTTGTGTTGCTTATGCATCCTCTTTCCTCCCCAGGCTCCTGTCCTTGGGAATTGGGTAGAGAAAAGCCATAGGTCCATTTCAATGCTACCTGCCTTCTCTACATGTGAAAACAGTATGTTACTAGGTATCAGACCCAATCATGGCATTATCACCATTACTTCTGGATTTATGGTGATAAGTTAGTTCAAGCAGCTCCAATATTCAGGCAAGTAGCATCTAAGGCACAGAGGAGTGAGTGCATTATCAGCACACTGAAGTTAACAGATAAGAAATAACAATGCAGCACCTCTTTCTTCACTTTTCAGCAAGTCACAGGTTGGAGTGTTTCACAGGGGAAAGTTGAATGTAACTTCAAGGACTCATCTACATGAAGTAAGCTGCTTCAACTCACATAAATGTCCCAGCTTTTACACCACCCCTACAGCTAAGCCTCCTGGAAGTTCCCCCAGAGATCACTAGCTCTGCTTGAAGTAACAAGGAAGTTAGTGCAACCTGAAAAGGGTAGCACATTGAAGCAATTGGCAGTGGAGACTCCATCTGTAGCTGAGGTACAAGGTTAACAGTCTTTGCAGCAGCCCATATTGTGCTGTGCTTCGTATTCATGACTAAAACAGTATTAACACCCCAGTGTTTTGGCTACTGCTGAGCAGTGTTGTATAGCTGCAAGGTTTCCTCTGTTTCCTGCCCTATGCACCCCTTTCTCCCAGTGATTAGGCTGGGGTGAGCAAGACCCTGGGAGGAGACACAGTTGGGACAACTGACCCACACTGATCATGGATTTTCTATATTGTATGGCATCATGCTTAGCAATAAAAACTCACAAAAAGGAAGAGGAAGAAGGGACATACTCATAGTTATGGTAATTGTCTCCACCAAGCAGCTGTTATTCATGCTGAGGCCCTGCTTCCCACAAAGTCACTGGACATCTGCCTGGCAATGGGAATTGTGGATAAATTCCTCTCCTTGTTTTGTTTGCATGCACAGATTTTTCTTTCCCTATTAGAGTGCCATTCTCTCAATCCATGAGTTTTGCATTTCAATTTTTTTCCCCTCTTGCATTCCTATTTTCTCCCTGTTCTGCAGGAGTACAGAGTGAAAAGTAAGTAGGTGGGTGCCTGTTGACCAATATCAACCCACCATACCTATATCACCTCTATTTAACCTGGAAGCAGAAAGACTATAAAAGGTATGTGCTAAAGACTAACAAGATACTTTTAATAAAGTACTCCCATCCTGAAAAAGGATCATGTCACCCTTCTCCAATCTCATACCAAGAATCACTAGAGTCAGTATGTATGAAATTTAAAGTATACCTGTGTGTGCATGCATGCGTGTCTACAGAGTAAAGAAATGACACCAACTACTGTCCTGAGCAGCACTTGCACCAAAAGTGCCCTCAAAATCTAGAGCTGAAAAAGCAAAGGCACTCATCTTCTTTCATGTCACTGACTGGTCCTTCTGCACAGGGCCCCATGGTGCTCCCAAAATGGAGAAAATGAAAGCCTGGTACAGCCTCATAGGGCTGTGCAGAGTCCCTGGTTGGGTTTGTGGGCAGGCAATGCCTGCCTTGGCTGACAGCCTCCTCACCTCTTTTACCTTTGCATTGTCTCCCCACTCCAGCACGTGCTGTCCCATATCCCCACATCTACACATGAACACCAATTTGAAAATTGCTCATCTTGAACAGCCAGTTAGGTTAAGGCCAAAAATCTTTAGAGACAAGCACTACTGAATTTCTGATTTCACTGAGAACAGATCACGTGGCTGTTTCAAAAACCTGCAATGTTTATTTTAGTCCATATTGCTTTCTAGTCTTCCCATCCAAATAACTAAAGCAAATATGGTGTACTTTGCCAAAATTCACATCTCTCATTGGTGTAAATTTGCTTGCTCTGGGAGTGTTATCCAACTAACAGAATTATCATCAGATTTTGAAAGTGACCTTTAAATTTTCCTTGAAAATAGTTAAACACTAACTCTAGAAATTCATCACCACAGGAGATGATGCAAATAAACGAGGAATTTGCATCCACGTATTTTGTTAATCTGCCATCCATCTGTTAGGTGATTATAGCATGATCCAATAGACTATATAAACACATCTTCATCCGGTAGTATATATCCTAATATGTATCATACATCTAATAATTAACAAGCAGGGGGGGTCGTTTGTTTTTTACTTCTGGTAGCATTTCTTCAGTTATTTTGGTTTGGTTCATTTTTTCATAAAGTCACGTCACTAGATTATGCTACTCCCCTAATGGAAGTAGGTTTTATCATAGCCTAAAGTTTTAAAAAGACTTGTCAGGAAAAGAGCATATAAAGGCCTTAAAGGAAAATACAAAAACCATGAATCAGTACTTTCATTAGCTGCATAAATTATAACTTTTTGATCCAAATTATCAGCCTCATATTGTGGGCCATAACCAAGTCACGCACACATTTTTTGCATTCACGGAAGGCACAGGACTCATTAGTGGCAATGTTTCAATAATCTCAACAAGAAATCTGATGATTATTTTAGAAAAAACCCTGTCACTGTCTTACAATAGTTACTATTCTTATTAAACATTATTCTTTAAAAATGTCATGACTGTGGTAACACAGTGAAGAGTGAGTCCCTGACTCTCTCCTCCTCTCCCCCTCCCAAGCATCAAATACTGAGGAGCAGCTTTTGTTTGGATTGCTCAATTACTGCCGAGTTGTTTACTAACCTCTTAAATTTTATATTACAACATGCTGCTGTGGTAAAACTTTCAACACAGATGTAATAGCTGCCTTAAAAAGCTTTCCCCTGGCTGGCCTTGCATTGTTTAAGGAGCACAGTTCACCAGAAGACCACCTCAGTTGAGTACTTGTAAGATGAAGAACAGCTACAATGGGCACAAAGTAAATTCTAAGGAGGCACAGTGCTCCATCTGAAGGCCAGCTGCCTTCAAGTACATCAGCCAGCCTCTTACAGAAAACATTTTAGACTCAGATGTCAGAGAGCCTGAAACAAAGAGGGAATGAAAAGACCCCCCTGACCCATCTGCCACCTCTGCATCAGGGGCAGTGTGCACACATAAGGGTAAAAACAGATAGGGCAAGAGGGTCAGAATGACCTGTTGCTGTTTTCTTATTTGGTTTTTTTTCCTTTCTTGAAGGAACAATTTGCTGTGATGAAGTTAGAAATACCTTATATCTTAGATGAAGTCTGCCTGCTTCTTGTATATGCTCAGAACCAGCACAATTCCCTTTTTGTGGTGTGCTTCCCCGCTGCCAAACTAGATCAGCCCAAAGTGATGCAACCTAGAACAGAATGATCCAGCCTGAGAAACGAGTCACTACAATTAAAAACTTGACAGATATTGCTATTATTCTTTTATATCAAAGGAATTGAAGTGATCCATGCTTTAAATACAGGAATTATTAAAAAGGTTTGGGAGTGGACTTGGTCTCAGACTACTTAGCTTCACCTTAGTGCCCACTTAGGAGTTAGAGCAACTTGTCTTGGAAACCATTTCCCAAAACATGAAGGGCAAGAGGGTGCTTAGGTATGGTCAGCATGGATTTAAAAAAGGGAATATCAAGCTTAATCAGCCTCATCACCTTCTGCAGTGAGGTGATCAGTTTGGTGGATCTCTTTAGAGCAGAGGATGTTGTTTACCTTGACCTTTTGACACTGGCTCCTACAACATTCTCAGATGAGCTCACAAAGTATGTGTTAGATAAGTAAGCAGTGAGGTAGAATGGAAACTCTCTGAGCTGCCAGGCCTAGAGGATTATCATGAATATCACAAAGTCCAGATGGAGAAAAGTGCATCTCAGGGGTTTATAATGAGGTCAATGCTATTAACACCTTCATTAATAGCCTAGATGACAACGCTAGAAGTACTCTCACCAAGCTGATAGATGAGGTAGAACTGGGAGGAGTGTCTGATACACCTGATGGATGTGATGTCATTCAGCAGGACCCGCACAGACTGGAGAAATGGACAGAGAGCAATCTCATTAACTTCAACAAGGAGAAGTATAATATCCTACAGCTGGGGAGGATTAACCCCAAACACCCTTGAAACAAATACTAGGGACCAAGCGGCTGGAAAGAAGTGGCTTTGCAGAAGAAAACTTCGGGGTCCTGATAGACAACAGTCTGTCAATACTGTACCCTTAATGAAAACAAGACCAGCAGCATCCTGGCCTGCTGTAAGGGGACTGTCAGAGGGTCCCTGACAACCTGCTCCAGCTGAGCTGGCACTAAGCTCTTTGTTTGAACAGAGAGGTCAGACCAGATGATCTCAAGTGATTACTTCCAGCCTCAACCTTGTTTTGACGTTCTGTGTGAGGTCTAACTAGTGGTAGTCTAAACAATGTCATAGGAAAGATTGAGGTTTCACTCAAGGATTAGGGCCAGACTAGGTAAATAAATCTGTGAACATCTTGTTACCCACATTAAAGTAAGACATAGGATTTACCTACAATGTGTGCCAAAGTTTGGATCACACTGAAGCTAATTCATTGCTTGGTTCTGGAATAAACAAGAGGGAATATCCTATGTTTAACCACTGGAGCCACACCACCACTAGAGCAGAATCAAGACTGGTATATCCCTTTCTAGGAATATTTCTACATAATTTATTTATAACAATAGTAAATTAGTGTATCATCAGCATTATTCATTTTAGTCTTCATAATCTAGTGTTGTTTTGCCTTATATTCTGCAAGTAGTCAAGCATCAATTCATCAAGTGCTTTGTACCAATACATCGTTGTAGTTCCTGAAGCAATCCAAAATCAGTTTACTAGTAATTGTGATGTTGAAGGGATAAGAAACTACTTTTCTCCCTATTTTAGATGGAAATAAACACTCTGTTCATCAGTGAGAATGTTATTGTAAGGCCATAAAACATCTGACACCACACACCTGCTAGAAGAGAGTTAAGGAAAGGAAGCAGCATCCCTACTGTGACCTGTAATCCCACTGAATCTGAACTCTGGCCTTGTGGTAAGACACAGAGCTCAGGCTGTTACTCTAACACTAAGCCCTTCAAGAATAAGAAAGGAAAGCAAGGGGATAAAAGCCAGGCTTTCTTTTCTGCTTGTGCAAGGAGCACATTCATGATCTTTCACTGCACAGTTTGTACCAAGTTTACTAGAGAAGTAATTGACTATGTTTTAAAGGAATAAAATATATATATGCAGAAATTCCTGTAGAAAGCCTGTTTTCCCTACAGCCTGTGTTAAATACTGCATCTTAAAACTGCTGCTAAGCTCACCTAATTTTTAAGGAAAAATGGAATGTCTAACTGACAGAGCAGAAGGCTCTGATCTCTGCAGATGCAGCAGTGCTGCACATTTGACTAGAGCAGACAGAGCTATTCCCAGGGAGAGGAAGGAAGAACTGATGTAGTGGAATGGCTCTGCAAATTCCCCAAATGAAGTAAGCTGGGAGTAAAATCACTTGCTTTGTGAACAACAGCATCCCACTTCATAAAACATCTGGTCTTAAAGAGTATGTTAGGAAAAGGCAAAGATGTACCGTGGAATTATTCAATTTACTATGGAAACACTGACTTGAAAAATTCAATTCAGGTTAATCTTATATACAGTTTCAGTAGTACTCACATTATTCTCTTACAAAACAGTAAAAGAACAGAGCTTCAAAGCTTCTTGGAATGGGGATTATTAGTGAAATAAAAGTATCCCTTGCAGAATTTCAACGAGCATCCTATTTCTTGATTTTAAAGGCAGAGGAGAAAAGGAAAGCCAGAAAATTTGGGGATAACTTTGAGAATAACTTTAGCTTGCCCATAGGAACCACAACATGTGTTATAACAATAATCTGAGGATTTGAAGATGAAAGGGAAAAAAATAAAACCCTCTGATCCTCAATTTAAACAAGGTTTCACATCTACAAGAAGCTTATTTTTACTGGACCATGTTATTTAGGAGGATGTTTAAATTAAGTCAAAGAAGGATATGTGTGCATTTATAAGTATGGTAGGACTAAATTCCTCATCCCTACTTAAAAAAAAAAATTAAAATCACAATCTCTGTAGTGAAACTAATAGAAGGAAGGTGGGGGTGGACCCTCCCTCCCCCCCCCAACTAACATCAGAATGCCTCCTCTTCCCAAAATACCATAAATGTCAGAAATGTCATTTTACTCAAGAAATATCACATGCATTGCATTATAGAGATTAGTGGGCTAAAAATAAGTTACTGTGTGCATGTGACAAGAAAGATGTGCTGTGCACGAAGGCAGAACTGATCTTGCAGGGGTGGAGATAGATTTTGTAGCACCCTGCACTGTTTAAAACCTAAGCTTAAATCAAAGTCAATAATAATTTATAAAACCAAGTACAAGACATGATTGAAACAGCATCTGGATTCTAGCTCTCAACCTGGACAAGTATCAAAATGCAAAAATGCAGCAGAGGTTGTAGTCAATCCCATGATTAAACCATTTAAAAAAAAAAAGGAGAGGATTCTCTTATACCCTCAGTTGTGTATGCATCATCTAAAGTTGATATTGATGTTATTTTGTACATTGGAGACTTAACAGGGAGCAGGAAGAAAAACACAATGTGAGGACTTTCACATACCTTTGATAGATTTTGTAGTTAAAATGTGCTTTATTACAAGGCTGAGAATGGACAGAGAAGAACAGCTCTTTCTCAGTCACAGAAGATTTAATAGCTATGTGCAAACACTTGTTACATTTGTCTCAGAAAATGCCCAGGAAATATATTATAATAATGCCAGAAGGGAAATGGGAAAAGATTAAAATTGTTTTCTTGGAACTTCAGAATGGGAACAAAAAGAGAAACATGAACTGCCTGTCTGGGGCCTGAAGTGTAGCATATAGCATCTGTCAAAAAACAAACCCAAAAAAACCCTCCCACCTCTTCATTTCCCAGATGCAAGCTGTCCATATACTTCATCAGAACTGTTGAGTTACATAAAGCTTGTAATGGATCTACTTGTTTCTCCTAATGTTCCAGGGTCTTTTGGGAAATTCACAGTAAATTTCAACAGGTTTTCTCTCATATCCCAAGCTGATCATTGAAAAGGCAAAGATTATGGTAATGTAGATGCAACCTACATATTGAAAAAATACTTTAAATACTTATTCATTATAAAATAAGGAATGTTGAGAGCTCTCTTTCCCTCAGTGGAGGAAATGGGCAAAAGTCAATTTAAGAAAAGACCCAGGACTTTCTCTTTGGACTAAATGAACAGAAAGATTGATCTCATACAAGCTCTCCCTTGCTTTAGGTCTGCTGTCTAGCACTGGGCTACCCATTAATAGTTAGGATCTAAGCAGTATTAGAATATTAGAGAACACATTAGATATCTTTCAGAAATACAGGATAGACACTTTCAGCAAGCCATGCCACTAGGAATGAGACTAAGTCACAGCCAGTTTTGAAGTTTCCACTTAGAGCCATTTATATTGATACATCACAGTATTTAGAAGTCCTTATCACAGGCCAGGTCCCCATTGTATTTGAAGCTGTACAAACAGGAAACAAAAGGGATGTGAAAATGGAGTCATCTTTTGTGTTTGGATGAGTTTTACACTGCCAATTTTAATAGCAAAACGTGACTCTCGGTGGAAAATCGGAGCAGAGGCATGAACACTTCCCTTCCTCCAAGGAAAAAAACACCCTTTTTTTTCTGTTCAGCACAGACTAGCATTTCAGTAGCATTCCTGAAAAACCTGCTTTGAAATTACAAACTGATATGGAACCTAACCATAGTGTGTGAAAAGTCCCTCAAAATCCTATTTATGAACTAAAAATCTTGAGGTCACTAGAGTCACCAAGACCTCTTATTGATAGACAAGGTTTCTATTACTCCAATAGCTTGCAGTGTTAAAGCAGCAGAAGCATGGTGCTAACATTTCCCTACCTGGTAGGTATATTTTGCCCAGATAGCACTTTTTCTTGCTTTTTCTTGTTTGCTGACAAAAAAACCCGAAAAAATTCACTCTGGTTTGGTTTCTGCAGGGACAGTCATAGAACTTCCAAAGGGACAGTGACATGTCACAATTTTTGTTGATTTTTTTGTGGGGGTTTTTTGTTTGTTTTGTTTGGGATTTTTTGTTTGGCTTTTCTTCTTGGGGGGGGGGAGGGGAGAATGGGATATGGTTTCAGCTGATGCAAGTGAGAACATATGCAGGTTATGAACCTCTAGAATACACATTTGACCTTTATTAGCAACAACATGTACAGCAGCTGAGGGTTTCCATGGTTCAGAATACACATATACATTATGCTGCATCAACATTCAGAAGCTTGAAATGAGGTTTTTATTACCTTCAAAGTTGAAGAGCATTGTGAATTTATGTGAGCACTCCAGCAATGGTCAGACTGCTATAACCCATGTGGCACAGAACTGGACAAATGCTCCAGAAAGCTACAGAGCAGCTGCACAGTGTAGTCTTGCACAGCAACAGGGAAACAGAAGAAGAAAACCGGAAAATATTTTGCTCATATATTTGCTCGTATACTAACATAAAAAAAAAGTTGAAAGAAATCCACTATGTGCCTAGTTTTCTCTGCACTTATACAATTTTTTAATTTTAGTCGGCCAAAAACTGAGTCCAGTTGCCCGAGTCAATCCAAAATACATTTGAAGGTTCAAATAGAACACAGGTAATATTTAACTCTGAATAAAGAACACAAAAATTGCTGTTCTTGAATACTCCAGTAGTGCATGTAAGACTATAAGAAAAAAAAACACCAAATAGAGTTGTAGAAAAGTTATTAAATGCAGATTCAGAGATTACAGTTGGACAGATTAAAGTAAATGAGACATATCCTAGTTAGAATTCCTAGTGCCCTGGCTCCATAAGCCTCCACATTTGTCAATTTGATTTCTGCTTGCTCTCTATCCCTGTTCCAGCTGCATGGAGCATCCTAGTCCACTGACAAAGTAAGAGACAGGATGCTAGAGTGCTCCATGTCAGTCTTTTTCCTTGCTTTCTTTATACTCCTCTTATTCCCACCATACTTGCCTCACAGTAGCCATGTCAGAGACTTTGCCTGTAGCTGCCAGTGAGAACATCTCTGGAAAGCAGCACAGCTGGAAGAAGAGAAGCAGACTGGAATCCTACACCAAAGCTCCTCCTCAGCTACTGGGAATGCAGAGGAACGAGACCAAGGTACTGCAGGAGATCCAAGGTTGCTGGCAGCAACAGGAGATTTATGGAGAAAATGCATAGGAAATTAAATACAGAAGTATGATGTCCCCACCTAATTTAGAAAAGAAATGGAAAAAGAAAAAAGAGATCCAATGGATCATGTGTCCATCTCGCAGTACAAGTGTGGACCTTTGTCTTGCTTCTGAAAAATCTCATTTCAGAGGCTTTGACATGACATCTGCACTCTTACAGAGGTACCTATATATTGTATTTATTTATTTTCCTCTCAAAGTATGCATAATTCAAGCAAATATCTTGTAATTTTAGTGGAAAAAAACCCAACCCAAATCACCCTGCATTTAACATTTTCCAAGCATGGGATATCTTGATAACAATAAGCAAGTATCATGTATAGATTCATAAGAAAGTATGCTGCCTAAGTAGTTTTCATAGATAGGTTCCATACTGAAATGCACCTTGAAGAAATTATTTTACCTACATATTGTCAAGCTTTAGGTGTTAAAGTTTATCCATAGGGTGCTGATTTTTTTTTTTTTTTGCTTACTACTAATTATCTAATGAACCTTTTAACAAAGGATACATACTGTTCTAAGGTGATAATCAGTTTACCTCTAACAATCACATTTTAAAAATTTAAACCACTTTTAGAATGTCTTCCTGGATATCAGGGCCTGAAGTGTGACAATTAGTTGGTCTTATAACCACAAGGTTCTGGGCAGAAATTTTGGAATAAATATTCAGTCAAACGCACTGTCTTTTAAAAGCTGAAATCCTTTAGTAGTATGGTGATATTTTGCCTAACAGCTTTGTTGGCTTCAAAACTCTAATCTACTGGACTCAACATTATAAACAGACCTTTTGGCATGAACTGATTTTGGACTGTCTAAAGGTGTTTTTCTTTGAACAGATAATGAAAAATTTCAAAGCCTTAAAATTTTCATAATGCTGAACTAGAATCATCTGCATTCCTCCTGTAAAATATCTGTAAAGACCTGACCTCAAATAGGTTTTCCAACTATTTTATCTCCTTACATTAGTAAATATGTCAGGAATCAAAACATTTTATACCTGAAGGTGTTTTTGCTCCTTATTCTCATCTTTCAGTAGGAAATTACTACTTGTACTTTTTTTAAAAAAACAATTGTGTGGATTGGTCTTTGGACTCTTCCCAAGCCTGAGGTACTGCCCAGGGAGCATCTGAAGCTCTGCAACAAGCCAAGAACTGGAAAAAAAATCATTCCTCAGGAGAGAAGCAGAACATGTTATTTAAGAGAACTGCTAGATTACCAAAGAAAGCAACATACATGGTCAGACAAGCTGTCTTAAGAGAACCTACAGATGTATCAGTCTGCATATTAAGCCTGTAGTTTTGCATGTGCATATATAGACGCAGAATTATGAACACTTATTACACAAGTAAACTGTGAAGAAGAGTCTACATTTTTCAAATGCTAAAAGTCTGAAATAAAGCAGTAGTGTAGTACTGAGATGAATATATCATGAAGTATTTAGTTTGTAATTTTAAGGGAGTTTTTTCAGTTGATTTTAGGCAGACTAGTAGAACTTATAGTAATATCAGTACAGAAAGAAGCTCTAGTTATTAGTTGTAAACGTTCATGGCAGCAGGGGGGAAGGAGAAGGGTTTATTGATGAGGCTTGGTGTACAAAGAACAATTATTTCACCTGTGCTACTTGAGAGTAGTAGCAACCAGCTACTACTGAGAGTAGAGAAACCAGCAATTATAAATTGGACTTGCAATAAGCAGGGTGACCCTTAGATCATGGCTTTTTAAAAACACATCCCAAAGCTTCACTACGAAACACTTTTTTCTTCCAGAATTATATGCTTTAAAAAACAGAAAAACAAAGCCAGTATGTTCCAAACATAGTATTCTAGGTCTGGAAACAACATCAAGGTCAACCCCTTATCACCAAGATTGAACCCCAAAGGCAGTCTTCCTGAGGCCAGCGGTGATCATTAGATTGCAATGGCAGATGGTACTGGAGACCTGGCTGACACAAGTACTATGGCTCTCTGAAACTCCAAATTTTACAATACTTGCAATTACAACAGTTATTCCAAAGTTTAAAACAAAAAAACAAAACAGAAAAACAACACAGGCAAAACACAAACCCTCAAAAAATAAGACTATGGAATCCTTAACAAGTTGCTTTCTGGCAAGCCATAAACCTTTGATGCCATGAGAGCAGGTACAGCCAAATGAGAAAGTAAATGAGTTTAAGCTGGCAATGGAATAATAGCAAAATTCAGATGGAGTACGAAGTGCAATATGAACAATATGGAAAAGTGTGTTATGGATTTGGAACAGCATCATCAGAATACATAGGGCAATGCTGTTAATGTAGTAGTTGATAGGCAAACTGAGCAGGCATTGAATATTAGATGAGGCACACTGCCCTAAAATTAATTCTTAAGTCTTACTGCCACAGCAGTAGCTACAAGGACAAACCAGAGAAATTCAGCAGTGACATAAAAAGGCTCTGGCAGCTGCTTCTCAAAAGGAACACAGACTCCAGACATCATCCATCAGCAGTGCCCCCACAGAAACCCAGCCATACAGTGATATCCAGACATACCAAGTCAAACAGCAAAGTGACTTGTGAGTAAGAATGATCCAGTAATAAAATTGGCTCTGTCCATTCATAAGCCATCAAGGTGATGCACAGCCATCTTATCAGCAGATATAAGGCAGATGAATGTTATCATCTCAGAAAGTGCAACTCTGCCACAAAAGTAAACAAATCGATATTTCAAAAATCTATACACACAACACACAAAAGCTACAATCTTCATTTTCTACCTTGGCAGATGAACCTCCAAGTGGGGAATTCATTTACATGGCTTGGTGTGAGCAAGACATAATACCTAAACCAAATCCACAGAATTTCACTCTTTACATTATAGAGCAATAACAGCTTCTTCATAAAATTTGGGTGCACATACCAAAGAATGCAAGTGTCTACCCCACCCCAGCCCACCCGCTGACCCAAAGGTTTTGCACTGTCTCAGCTGCATTCACTCCTCGCCTCCATCTCACCTCTCTGTATGGGAGCAGCTCTGAACAGACATTGTCTGCAAATGAAGGAACGTGCTTATCCTTACCCCAGCAAAGCAGTAAGGGTTTCCTCAGTTTCCACTGCCTTCCAGCAGTGCAGAAGGATTAATATTTTGTTTGAGGACCAGTCACTCTGTGAAGAATTCCACTTTTTTTTTTTTGGAGGGTGGGGAAGAGGGGGAGGTGTTGAGGGAAAGATGTAAGGTTGGGGAAAGATACACACGACACATTTTTAAATACAAATAGACTCAAACTCTCATGATCATCACACACCACCAGTGTATGTGTTGCAGAAGCGACTATTTGATAGGCTTGTACTACTTTCAAGTATGTTGTACTGATACAGTGCTTACAAGGCTTGCAGACAACTGTGAAGCATTTCCAAAGAGCCTGTTAGAAATAATTCTGATTAACTGTCATTCAGTAAGCCTTGCCTTTGCAGACCTTGTTGCCTCCTTAGAAAAAAGATTGACTGGGGACATTAAATCGATACAAGCCCAAGCTGATCCTTGGCTTTAGCACAAGATTGAAAACTGGTCTTCAAGTGTTTCGAAGATTTTTGTACTTCCTTCAAGGTCTATGTAGCACTGAGTAACCTTGAAAATTCTTGATCTGCTCTAGGTCCTCGATGATATTACTTGAGAATTAGCTAATGGGCCAGATTGCAGAAAGTGTTATTCACCTGAAACATTTTAACAAGAAAGTTTTACACTGTCTTAGGTCCTCTATGTGCCTTCCTACTCTTTGGCAGAAGCCAAAAAGTCCCACTGCCCTGTCTGACATCAAACAGCTTTAAGCAGATGAAAAAAGCATCTTCATCTGAGAGATTTGTCAGAGTCTGTTGCATTGCCAACAACCAACTTCTGCCTTCAGGTCCTGGAAACTGCTCAAATACCCATGCATTTTGCAAAATTAAGTGCAGAATCAGCCCTCTGAGCCTGTTATTCCAGAAAAATATACAGAATAGGTCCATTCTGTACAAGCATGTCTACAGCAAGTCTTCACGCATTTTATCAAGTGCTGAAGACAAACACTAAGAACTAAGGAGCAGTACCAGTCTGTTATAGGGTGTTCCTCTTAGAGGCTCAAGCACATGCACCCAGACAGTAACCACAATTACTACTATAAACCAGGAGCCAATCTGCCAGTCAGAAGGAGCAGGATTATTCTGATTAAATGCAAAAATTCTCATCAACGCAAACCACCTCAGGCTTCTATGTATCTCAGAGACTGAGGGTGTAATTCCTTTCTTCCTAAATTAGATGCCAAACCCAGGTCAGATTAATCTCACCCTAGCACTACCTATTTTTCTCCATTGACTATACAGACAGCCGAAGGTGACTAGTTCAGACATAGATATATAAAGCTGGAGGAGATTCATCTTACTCTAGATGCCTACTAACTACAAATAAACGTTCTCTCTGTAGAAGAGCCTAAGATATATCAGAAAATGTATTTACATAAGGAAGCATAAATCCTGGAGGAATTGGTGGAAAAATAATCTGAAATGCTGAGTGATAATAGTTTTCACACACCCTAAAATAAGAACAGTTTAAAAAAAAGTTGAGAAAATGAACAGAACATCCCATTAATATAGCTAAACAAAAACAAAACCTACCTTCCCAGTAGAAAAAAAAAAAAACACAATTCAAAAGCCTCAATTTGTTAAATTTCAAAAAAATAGAGCCTCAGAAATATTCACAGACAACAGAAAGGCAAAACCACTTAAGCTAATGGACACTAGTGTCACTAAAGCAAGCACAAATAAACTGGCTTTGAACTTTCTTTAGCAGAAAGTTAAAAGGCTTCCAGTGTTCACAAGAGCTCAGCGGGGGAACAAAAAGCCTATAACAGAGTAAAGAGCACTGCTAAACTGAAGATGGACTACAACAGCCTTCTCAAGGGGATTTATATACTACAGCAGCTGTGATGGCAAGAGGAAAGGCAGAATGACTTAGAAGGTCCCTTCCAATCCTAGACTCCTAATTTAAGTTTCTGCTTACTATTAGAGGTCACACTGATCAAAGAGCAAATAGCACCAGTGTTCATGTAATTTAAGATAACTTCAAATCTCTCCTTTTCTTCCTTCATCTCACCTCCCTCTGCCTTCATCTGACCCTAAGCCAACAGCACCAGATAGACTAAGAAGCCCTACTGCTTTCTTTTCACTAAGTCATCTAGACCCTGACACTGAAGAAAGATAAAGGCAACTTCCAGTCCTTTCTTCATTACTATAGAGAGGATATTAAAGAGCTACACAACAGAAAGTTATTTGAATTCACCCAGCAACGCCCTTATTTATGCACTATACAAAATTGCATATCAAAGCTGAAGAATAACACAAATAAATTACTCTAATAAAACACTCCCTTCTGAAAATGAGATATTATTTTCGATATTTATGAAAACTAACTACAACAGAAAATCTAGGAAACATATCTTACAGATTTACAAGGCAGGTTTATCTCATCAGAAAAGTCAGATTTTCTTAGCTTAGCCCAGCTCCACAACAAGATGAACTTTAGTACTGCCTGGCAGGCACCAGTTAAGAGCTGTCTCTAATGAGAAGATATCTTTCACCTGGTCCTTGCAGGAAGGCTCTGCACCTGTTTGGTAGGATATCAAAATTAAGTAAGCAAACCAGCAGCACCTGTGGAGGTGGCACTGACCCTCAGAAAAATGGATTCCTAAAGACATGTTGTAGGGCAGCCTGTAAGTACTTGATGAGAGTATGGGTTTCCTAAGTACAAAACAAAATGCATCTAAACCAGATGCAAAGTCTGCACTGAGGTGTCAACTACCATAGCACTGGAAATATGTACAGAACTGTTTTAGGAAAAGAAAATGGATAAATATTCATTAAAAAGAAAACTCAGACCACCTCCTCTCTCTGAAGAGCAGATAGCACCCAGAGGCACCCCTAGTTCTCAAGTCCCCCATGGGGGGCCCAGGAGAAGGATGTGATGGCACTGCCACTTCTTTTGCCCTCCCCATTGCACAACTTTACATTCAGGAGGGAAGAGGCAGGAAAGGAAAGCTGCATATTAGGGGGATGTTGGTAACAGGGGTAGAAGATGTCCTGTGCAGCAGTGTGCAGTAAGTAGCTGAGTGATATTTGATAAGAAAGGAAGGAGTGTGATGGGTCCAGGGACATGTGGTTTGGTGCTGGTGGGATTTTTGTGTAGTGTGTGGTGTTAAGGTGTTGGATATGGCAAGGGGATGCTTTTATGCAGTGCAGCAAAAGGTGTTTGAAGGTCCTATATGGGCTTGATTAAAGGAAAAGTTTCTTCAGGCAATTACTGAGGAAAAAAGTTATTATCCAATCGAGTAGGAAGTGGTTCAGAACAGCAGTCATATTTTCTATTTTTGGTGAAACCCAGATTGACTACAACAACTAAAGTCACATTTTGTCAGGTAAATTCTATGACAGAAAAAAATATATGTTTTATCCCTGTTGTAGCTGGGGTCTGGAATTAGCTCTCATTTATCTTCTCATGTGAGAAGATGGAGGACCATTAACATAAGTTGTTATTTTAAGGGGAGCAGTATTAGCAAAACTAACCTTTCATGTGATTAACTACTAAGAGACTCCTGTGGGCACATCATGAAACCTAAACAAGTTATTGAAAAAGTAAAGAAAAATAGGAGACAAAATTAGCTAACTACATATGATTCCCTTACAGCTTGATGCTAGGCCAGAACTCCATGAAGACTGTACCAAGGGAACCCCATTCTGAAAAAAGAACCTAATGTTATAAAAGGGCAAAGGTGAGTAAAGTATACCTTCCAAAATGCTGCTAACTCTGATGAGAATGTATATACTGACTATAAAAGCTACCTCTGAACAAAGAATTTTTCCAAAAATACACTACTTAAAGTCTTCTGAGATGCTAAAACCAATCATAGCTGTTCTTAGCCAAGCTTTTCCACACTAATTGCAATACAGCTGCTATTAGCCAATTCCCCTGGCCTCTCCAGCTTCCATAGTGACTTGAAACCCTGATAATGTTTTTGATTTTTTTCTGAAGACAGAGGCAAAAGCATTTCCTTTTGAAAAGAATGACACAGGCTACAGACAGCCTGACGCCAAAGCTTTCTGCAGATCAATATATTTAATGCACCTGAAGTCAGTAAAATCTGCCAGGCTAGTTCAGGATTGCCTGAGGAAAAAAAAATTAAAAAAGCCAAAAGGCTAGAATGCTGTGTGGATATAGATTTAACATTCAATTTGCCAGAAATTCATTTACTTTTCCTTGAGTTACAATTTAGGGTATTTTTCTGAAAAAGTTTTGGTGAGTATAGAGAAAAAATTAATGTAATAAGTGGAATCAGACACACTGAAGCCCAGATTGTCAGAAGGTATGTCTGTATGCATAAATGCAAAACAGTGAATAAATCCCAAAATTGTGGAAACAAAAATATTAGCAATCCCATCACACTAAATCTCTTTCTCCCCATGTACCGGATTTATTTTGTTCACCTGAGTGTTGTTCCAGCCACTCTGGCCTTTTGCTCATTTTCTTAAGAATCCTCTCATTTGCATTAACCTCCCTTCATTATTGCTCCAGACCAACTTGCCCATTTATGAAGCTTTACCTCCTCTTAAATACAAAAGCCAGAGTCAATCAGACAAGTGAAGATGTCAGTCATTCTCTCCTATCAAACCCATCAGAATTGATGTCTTTCCATTCAGCCTCAAAAGGTCCCCCAGGATTCCCATTACTTCTATCCTCTTCCCTCCTCCCGCTCCATGAAACTGTATATCATGGAAAAAAGAAATAAGCCTCACTGAAGAAGCTGCCATAACTTTCAATCTGATTTTGTATCCATCAAAAAACATGATTATGTGGTAGGCTAACCTGTAAAACCGTATAATACCACAGAGCAATTGCTACCTTGCTCTCAGTCTTTAAAAGCTGCTATATACTGGTTACTCCAATTTCACTACTTGTCCTGTAAAACAGAAGCTTGGTTTTGCTTTACAATTGGAAGAGCAACTTAATAAACTTCAGCTATGTACAACCTTGGGCTGCCTGGAAGGAGCAAATAACATCACATCTTCCACCTTAACACAGTATTAATTATGATACTCAAATACACAGCGCTTTAAATGCAAATAATTATTTAATGCTAATATTTCAGCAAGAATGAATGCAATTATTTCATCAAAGCTGATGCAGTGGGAGGTAAGCAAGGAGAGGTAGCTGTTACTGGTTTGTGATTGAGTCTCTCTCATTTTTTCTTGTATGGATTAGGTGGTTAGAAAGAGAAATGTTACCTTTCTGTTCCATCAAAAGGTCTGGCTATGAAGTTCCAGACAACATGTGCTGTTATCCTGAATACTAAGTCTGCTTTAACCCAACAATATTATAATAATTTTTATAGGTTGTTTATTAAAAATCTGAATGTGTGTATCAGGGTATACCACACAACCACTGAAGTAATTTATTTCTCTGAGCACATCACATTCTGCTACAGATCTTAATCTCAGTATGTTATAGTGCTACAGGAAAGTAAGGTCCCTGCCACAAATTCCAGGACAGTCTGACTTCAGCAGCTCTTGGTAATGGCACGTTATTTCTTGCTAGCAAACATATGAGAGGAGAAGGTGAATTGAATCATCTGAGTTCAGCACAGCAGAGCAGGAGAGAATTAAAGGAGCAGTTTCAGTGTCTATTTTTTGTGTAACACTGTCTTGTATTTGAAATGGCAGAAACCAGCTGTGAGCATTGTACCTTGAGACCAGGTCTGCCTGATGCAGCATCATAGGTGTCGAGCAGCAGCCCAGCTCTCTGCATATCTCTGCTTACACAGTAAAGTGGAAGATGTGCTGCATCAAGCAGAAACTTCATGTGATGCCTATCAAAGTTCTTAAAGAACTTAGTGACCAAAAAAGTTATAATCCCCTCTCAGAAAACCTGTCCTCATGCAGGTCCTGAGGCCTCTCATGGCTTGAGGTTCTTGTGATGAAAAAGTTTAGCCTGAAAGCAAGCAAGCAAAATTGCACATGCATTCACATCACAATAATAAGTCTCTTCTGCATAAACTTCTCACTGAATTGACTCTACCTCGCTGCTTGCCCCCACTCTTCAGCTATGGGGAACAGAACATATGCATTTTAGAAAAAAAGTGCCATTTCCCATGTATCTGTTCTTCCTTCAGTTTAAATATGGCATATGTCATGATGCAGCATCCAGGCATTCCAACCAATAGAGTCAGGCAAATAACAGAAAAAATACTTTGCCTTCAAACCTTACTTTTCTATATGCCAGGAGAATAAGTATAAACTCCAGTATAGTCCATCATCTTGTGGAATAGGGGCCCAGTCTCTCCAGTGCTGTATATTGAAACAGCTCATCCAGTTGACTTCAAATAACCCGTGCCATTTCATTCCAGCAAACAGTTTGCCTCAAGAGTCCTGATAACCCTTTTGATCATAACCACTAAAGGGACAGTAATCCTCAAGCTCAAATGAATTAACACGCTAGGTTTCTATGGCTCAGAAGAAGCAAAAGCTGTTCAGTCTACTGTGAAAAGAAGGCATTTGTCTGACAAATGAAAAAAAGAAAAAACAACCAGAGCGTTGTCAAAATAAGCGTGCATGTGACAGTTCCAAAATACAAATTATTCATTCCTAAGAACAGATAAGGTTAAATATTATGGATGACAGGACACAGCAATGCTCTTCTAGAAACTTCTCATGAGGAAGGCAAATGCGGCTCTCTTTAGCCTCTGTTTCCACCAAGAAGCCCTCTGAAATCACTAGGACTGTTCACCTTAATATGAGGGGAGCTACACCTGTGCTTTTCAGTGTTAGACTCCAAAGAGAGCCAACCCCAACTCATCCTAAAAGGTAGTTGGTATTACACTTGAATAAGAAGCTACAACACAACACTGCCAAAGGCCTGGACTTGTTACATGTATTTATTATTCTGAAGGACTGATAATGAACAACCATTACTTAGACTAGTTATTATCACTCAAGGAAAAAAAAAAAAAAAAATCACAATTTTATGTGAACCACTCCTTCCCTAAAACACACAAAAAACCCCATTTGCTTAAAAAGCAGCAATATCATTCCCAAAAACATTGGGAAAGCCACTACTGGAGTCATTATTTCTCATAACTTCCTGGAAAAGCATAGATAGGTTATCTATCTTAAATATTGTGCCAGGAAAACAAACCAAGGAAGGAAGGAAGACTACAGTAAGACAGAACAGAAGTCCTCTCCTACATAACCATTTCCCAAGATAACTCTGTAGCAAGACGAACCTCTTTTAGGGAACGGCACTTCAAGGTCCAACCAGGTGTTCCAGCAGAGACTGACGAATAGTGCTCTGAGTCTGTTGCCCTCAGGGCTGACCAGCCTGGATCAGTGCTGTTGCTCCAAGAGCAGCCAGTCTCTCTGCTGGCTTGCTCAGGACTGAGCTGAGCTTGTAAGTTTGAGCCTCACCTTTTATTGGCCCCCTAATCCTGCTCATGCGCAGTGGGGGCCCACCCTAATCAGGCACAGGTGGGCTTAACACAAGCTCATGCCCACTCCCTGGTAATTAGTGGCACCTGGTTGCCTCATTTCACTACATAACTCCATTTTGTGCTCCTTTATTCTAATAAAATTCTGTAAAGGTCTCCTCTTCTCAGAAGTTTCTATTGTAATTGTTTCAGTGGATTAGAACAAAATGGCCCAAATATTTACAGTGAGACAAATAAGAAGAAACATAGTAATACCACAAGTTTGGAGAGTGTAAATTACATTACCTTAAACAGAGGAAAATTAAACTGTATTAAGCATTGCTGTGAACTGCCAATAAGTGTATCTATACACCATATATATGTTAAAGCAGTGAAGTCATAACAACACATTCTTTCTTCTCAGTTTAACAACTCTAGGTGAAGTTAACATGGATGGGAATTCAAACTCCCAGACAGAAGTAAAACCCAAGCTATTCCATCCTACATTAGTTTGGAAAAGAACAGTAGTTCTTATGTGGAATGACTCTAGGAGTACCTTAGTAACATAAGTTGGTAGAAGAGATTTTATTTCTTTAGATGGATTCTTGGTCAAGAGGTGGTCTGGACACACAAATTTACATGTCTGAATATGAAAGCTGCCACCACAAAACACTAATTCAATGTATGCCAAAGCTCATTTAACACTCAGCCTTACTCAAGTCCCATGAATTCCTCCACCTCAGCAACAAATCTCAAATTCAGGAGCCTCGGTGACCCTGAAACAACCTAAGCCTCAAAATCTCAGAACTGCTCAGCAAACATCCAGCAGACACAGGCATACTTGCTCTTATTGGAACACACCCTTGTTTTCTAGGCTGCAGCTGGAAGAAGCAGCATCCTGTCTACATAAGTGTACAGCTGGAGTACTCACTTGGGTGTGAGGGATCTCCTTTCCAGGCTCTCCCCACGCTGAGGTGGTGCAGAACCCACTTTCCAGCAAAGCTATGAGCTGCTCTGGGAAACAGGAGTGGGGAGATGCCCACTCGTCCCACTACAGCCCTGCCAGAGTAAAGTAAGTTGCAGATTTCATGCAGCTGCCAGGAAGCCTCACAAGAGAACAGCAAAGCCTGGGAAATTTGCAAAGAAGAGAAGTGCCCGTGGTATCACACCAACAACCAGTTCCTACATATCTGGCAGGCTCTAAGGATGACCACAAAGCCCAATGAGTCCTTTCAAAAAGCACTGCTATGAGGACCTACCTCAGGAGAAGAGCCTGGGCTGCAGCCTACAGGCAATGGGCTGTACTAAGCCTTTGCTACGGGCTATTTCAAGGGAGTTTCTGCTGTGTTTGCAGGTTTCCACCCAATCCTGGCATGCACTACAGAGGCAGATTGTGTGTCCCAGCCCTATGTCTTTATTGAGCCTTCCTGGGATGGCTGCTGAAGACACCTGTTTCAGCCCTAAATATGACAGCAGAGAAGCACAGACTACATCCTGCCCTTTGTTCCTACATGTAAAGCATTTCAGGCCCCAGATTGTAAACACTTCACAACATTCCCACCACTAAAAAAAAAATAAATGCATAACTTAGATGAAATAATAGAAGCCATAAATCACTGCAATGACAGGTTTAAATATGAAACCTTTCATTTTACATTTAACAATTTACTAACTTCTCCCTGTAGAAAAGTTCATGACACTTCCATAAGATTTGAGTTTGAGGATGATTTTATTTTAGAAGCGAACTGCAAAAACACTAAACATGTTTAAATGAATTTAAGAATAAAAATAATATTAACTTTAACCTTCACCTTTGTTTATACCATTACTGAACACCTTTATTGTTCTTAGTCACACTGGCCCTCACTTCATGGCACCACTGTGTCAATGCATATCAAGCAAAACCCTATTGCACAGATATTGAAGGACTAAGAGGGCAATAGGTGGTGATCCAGAAAATACACTGCTGTATTAAAACAAAAAAGTGCATTTACATTGTTGAAGAAGACACTGTGTATGGACAAACGTATGCCCACAAACTATATGCTCCACTTTTTTTCCATAAGGAGGCAAGAGGGCTGAAAAGTGACTCTCCAGCCCCTGAACACCATTTCTCATGGATCCAAGAGTCAAACAACAGAGCAGGGCTGTCGTTGTTGCCATCAGGTTCTGAGTAGACAAGGAACAGCTTAATTGTATAAAAATTCTGTGCACCAGCATAATCTTCTAACACACTCAGAGTAGTATTTACAGAAAACAACCAAAAAAATCAATAAACCAAACCAAAATGCAAAAATTGCAAAACTCCCTTTCTTCTAACTGGAGAGAGTAAAGCAAAGTCCAGACAGCCTTCACGCTTACACAAATCCCTTCAAAGGACATGCAGTAGGAAAAATCAGACTTTCATAAAAGTCAAAACATTGTTAGTGTGCAAAGAAAAGCAGCCTGATATTATACTAAACATATAATCTACTAGGAACTGTAAAGGCACTATTGTACTGCTTGATATTGCATTGCATATCAGTGACCTATTGGCAGGAAAGTACCTCTCCTCTGGAGAACCCTTCATTTTGTTATATTGCGTTGCAGACTCCAGCAAGTTGCCTTCAGTTTCCTAGCTGGGGCCATGCAGCTAAAGCCATAATTCACCTGCTCTACATTTGTTTTTTAAAATAAAGTGTCCAATGGGCCTCGGTGCAGGGAAGATGGGTTTGCTGTATTCATTCAGCTCATGCTTTTTGCCCCAGCACAGAAGACTGAGGCAGATGGGGCCTTGCCAATGTTTCATGTGCAGAAATGGGCAGAGCAAATAGAGTCAGGAGGCACACTCGCAGAAGGACTTTTAGCCATCCCCATGTGTTTTGTAAAGACAACAGGCAGAGGGCTCCAACCTCATCTAAAGGTTTTCTTTGGATTTTCTATAATTTAAGACATCTGTTTTGATTTAGATCATATTTTTGTGAATAAGTCATCCTGTATACATAGGGCCCTTGAATCTGTTGCACTGACTTGTTGGTACCTGACAGACCTTCAAGCTCACTGCTGGGAACTGGAGGAAATGTCTCTGCCTTTGCCACTTTCTCAAACAGGCAAACCCAGAAAGAAAAGTGGATCGTAAAATTAGGTTCTGGCTGCCACCTAAGCTGACAGCAGATTTGTTTCTCAGCTAGGTAATTTTGTGTTTTGTAAGCAAGAAAAAAACTGCCTAGGGAAAGCAGAGAACCCAGGCCCAGATCTGTAGGAGTCTTAAGTACAGTCAGCACTAGGAAAATGAGTTTTCTTCCTTTCTTTCCTCTTTCGGATCTCTTTTTAAATCATGAGGAGTCTGGACTTATCTGATAATAGTTAGATATTGCTGGTTCACCCACTTGATTTGAAAATGGTCTTAGAAGCACCATATACATGAAAAAAAACCCCAAAACATAACACATCTGTTTTATTAAATTCAACTGAAAATATAGAATGTGTCTGTCTTAGTACTTCTGGACACATGTAGGGCACCTGGAAACAGAATTAGCTTTTATCATCTTTTTTGAAAAATGTACTGGATAGGAAATTCCTGAGGCAACTCTTAAAGCATGATCACTTGTCATGTACCTGATAACGAATTGCTGAGATGCCAGGACATTTACTCACCCTGCCAGCAAGATGATCTGTGGGGCTTTCGAGTTTTTTCTGCCTTTCCTTACTCTAGTCCATTCATGCATGGGGTCCCTTAGAGATAAGGGACAGCCAAAGGAAATTATGTTTCTTATTCTGGGTATAAGGTTGTTTCCTGTGACAGAGAGAACAGAAGCGACATATGAGGGCACTGGGACAATAATTTCCAGTCATACAATAAGTCACGTAGTTTCTACCTCTTGTCTTCAGCAGTACCCAGTATCGAGGAATATAAAACCCCAGGAGACAGTTCCTAAATAAGCAGTCTGGGGGGGGGGGGATCATAGCTTAGTAAGTGACAAAATCTTTTATGCTACCTTATTTAGTTATGGAGAGCTTATATGTCTGAGGAGGATTCCTGATGTTTTACTGAATAGTATCTTATCTAAATAAATTCTCTGTGTTAAATCTGCACATCTAAAATTTTTTTTCATCAGTTTTATATGTCTATTTTTTAAATTTCACCCCCTGTTGCTTAGGCATTAGAGCAATGATCATGATCCTTTCTGAAATATTAATTTGATCTCATCTTTCTATGTGTGTTCTTTTCCCTGTACCTTCTCTATACTATCTTTTCTACTTGCTTTCCACTCCCGAATGTTTTCCTTAAAGATTATGCTTTGGTTCTGTGGTTTTTTTGAACACCTATAGACTTTTCCTCTTTAGGGAGTAGCTGGTCAAGTCTAAATATATTTTAAAACAGTGACTAAGCACTTCTGTTTCCCTCTTTTCCTCCCTATAACACCAAGGAAGCTATGGGAAACCAGTTCAAAGTCAACCATGATAATCATCTGTGGTACTTTTCTGCTCCACTTCCATCAGAAAATTGGTACATCTGGTAGAGAAGCTGAAGGGGAGAATTCAGAGCGTACATGTGAACCACATCCTCTACAACTGCTATATTGCCCCGGGTCAAGGGGAGGAAAGCAGACATTCAAAACCTCAAACACATTTCATTTCAGAACACTATTAAAAGTAGAAACTGCCTACTGTCTGGCTTAGAGGATTTCAGAGCTCTCCTGAATATTTTTTCTGAACAGTCAAGACACTGGAATAATTCAGGAAAAAAAAAAACCACAAACACAATAAACCACCAGGAATGGGCAATTATTTTAAGTGCCTCACAAAGCCTAAAATAAAAAGGTCTTTCTCTTTCTGTCTCTTACTTTGGAAGTGAAATTGCAAACTTCTCTTCAGAGGTTTTTCTATTAAAGGTCAAAGTCTCCTTTATGGCACCTTGTCATTGATTCCTACTTCAGTGCAATCAGCACCACAGACAAAGGAAATTCTTAAAATAAACAGCAGTATTCTCTACTTACTGCTTTTAAAATGGCGTTGGGAGTTCTGTACTTTTATTTTAAGATATTAATTTCACTTGACCATTCATCAAATTATTTTACTACTGTTTAGAAGAACACAACTATTATATCAAAATACAATATAACTATGAGTACAGTAACTAACAATTTAGAATTCTCTTTTCCACCAGGCAAATTTAGAATTTTTGCCAAATTATTTCTCAATAATAAAAATATTGTAATTTCAAAGCCGTACTGTTAGTATTTAGAAATTAGAGAAACCAGACCTCCATTGGGCAGAAAGCTGCTAGGGACAGCAGGAGCAACGAGGTATGTTTCTAGGGGAACATTGACAATATAAGGAAGACTGAGCAACAGGTAGTTGGGAGACACAGATGAATCTCTGCCCTTGTAGATTCTCTAAATTCAGGTGAGCAAGGCCCTAGGCAACACTCTCAAGTTTGTCTCACTTGGACTAGGACATCCTCGATGCCCTCTAGAAGTCTGTTCTAACCAACAAAATTCTGTGACTGTGCAATACTTCATTTGCCTGCTGTTTTCTTCTCTGAATAATAGAAGGGTGGAAGTAAAGAGAAAAACAAGGGGCAAAAAAAAGTAACAATTTATCTCCTATTTAATACTTTTCTGAAAGAAGAGTTGCTGAATATGAATAGAAAATACTGTGAATGGGGTAAAACTTTTAGACCACTAACTAATTATTAAATGAATTTTTAGTTTTTATTTTATTTTTCACAATTATGTATATGATTTTGTAAGCCATTCACCTTGTTTTATTTTTTTTTTCTTTTACTGAATTAATGCAGACTAAGATTAACTGATGACCCAATTCTTACCAAATTCTTGACTCGTCTAGGTGCTGGAATTGATTAGCTCAGTTCTTAGGCAGCTTTCCCCATGCCAGATACTGGCAGTTCACAAGTGACATTAAAATGTATGGGAATACATGGGACATGGAAATTGTTAGCCCAGCCTGCACAAAAGGGTTTACAGGGACCTTTCCTTTCTCCAGATGTTTCCGTGGGCAGAAAGATTCCTCTGCACCATGAGATGGCACCAGCGTGTAGGCACCATCATTTTTCAGGTGCACACTGCATCTGTTTCTCCCCCTTTGCCTCTTCATGTTTACTCAAGAAAAAGCAAGAATTTAGCTCTATAATGTCTTCAAGCCTGAGTAAACAGCTTAATTATTCAGACAAATCACCATTGATTTAAAAGTGTCTGAACAAATGAAATTCAGACTTGCCAACCTTATTGAGAGGGACAGCCAACCTTCTCAGGGAATTTCCAATCATGTTACTTACATTTCTTGTTCCTTTCTGTTATTGAAGGGACATTTTTTACAATACAGCACATCTGGTATTGCAAGCACACTGCTGCTTTTGGAATCAGAGGATATTTTGCTTTTAATGCAGACCTTCAGCTTCCTCTGAATTCAAGAGCAAATTATGTGCACTCAAAGAAAATATATGGAAACAGAGAAGCTGACAGAAATGATTGAAAAATAAAAAGGCAGGCTCAATTAAACATCCACTGACATGAACAGGACCATGCACATCTAGTAATGTGCTACCCTTAAACATGAAGTCAATCTCACACTGTCAGTGGCTTCTTCTTAAACTGTAAATTCAATTTTTTTTACCGTCATTCCACAGGGTCATTTACCAGCAACCCAGGCCTTTTTTAGTTCAGTCTTTCCAAATGTAAGCTTTTAGACAATGGACAATCACCTTCTCCAGGATTCACTGTTATCACAGCTACAAAGCTGGCGTGCTACAAAATAGAGACCCTCTATATGATGTTTACTACATTAAGGTAGGAAGCAATGTCCTGGGCTATAAACTGCATATTACTTGTTATGTTATTTGCTATAATAGTTGAACACCAATGAGTTGCAGATCTAGCAAATATTCAAAAATGGTTAGCCAAAAAGACTTAAAATTAAGTTATTGACAGATAATAATCAATGCTGTACACCCCTACTGTGTATGTTATGCACAATATGCACACTATATTTATGCAGAAGAAACCAGTATTTAAAGCTCTTACATTTATCATAAAAATAGATTTTATTACAGAAAACAGTGCCTTCCCATAAAAGATTTACAATTGATTAAATAGGATGGCTTGTCCTAAAACACTTACATGATTGCATGTAAAGAAAACAGATGGTCTGTGTAACAGTAATTTGATTTCTTCCAGCAAACATTACTCATAATATAGAAAAAGCTTCTGTTGATCTCTTCCAGAATGATATGTGCACTTTGCATCTCTCTTAAATGAAGCCTGTAATTCTGTTCAAGAAACAGCACAGCAGCTCTGGTTTCCCAACAAATCAAATAAAATCAGGTAGTCTAATGCATCATTCCTCACTTAAGAGCCAGACAACACAAAGATTGATTTTAACTTTTCACTCTCCCAAAAGTGCTTAATATAATGCCACGCTCCTTTCTCATTTACTCCTTTGTGATGCTTCAAAAAAAGAGCAACATTTCTGTCTTCCTGTTTATTTCTCATAAGCCTAAATACAATGTCTACTCTCTTCTGAAAATAGACATCTAGAATTCTTATCCTTTATATAGCAGCACGTGTACAAGAAGTGAAAAATATCTTACTGGTATGCCTCTATCTGTCCACCTCAAGTTTTATTCTGTCACCTGAGTCACACATAGAACACTTCTCAGGGAGCTTCAGCACACCACTGAATAACTCTACTGAAGGTTTATGTTGCCCAGAGAGTGGATAAAACACCATCTCCTTTTGTAAGGCAGAGAGCCCTCGTAAGATCATCTAAATTACCAAAGTCCTTGGGACTGAAAAGTTGAATGGAATTCTGTCACTTGTTCCCAAAGGACGGCAGCCTGGAATGATAAAGGATTCATGTTGCAATTTGCAGATCTTTTGCACAGAGGTGTCTACAGGTCAATCTTTCTTAATGGCACAAATTTAACCCCTAAGAGCAAACCCTAAATCTGGCCCTAATTTTTACAGGGGTTTCCCAGAGGGGTGTATTACATCATCTGCAAGTAATAACATTCCTGCAGGGAGTGTTTGTCATTATCTTGTCTTGGTTGATTACTGTTGCTTCACTTGACTGGCCTGGACTTACCCTAGCCAACTGAAGTAAGGGCACAATCCTATTAAATGCCTGTTGGGAACACCCTAAGCTGCTGCTCTTGTTGGTGGGAATTAAGAGTTCTCAGCACATTGTAACAGGTACTCAGACCCTTGAGAAATTGGACTCTTAATTAGATATTCCCTCATGATATGTGATTATTTAATGTTCTGACAAGATGCTTCAGCAATCTCACGGGCCCTGAATTAACTGCCTCAGAAAAACTCTTTGCCAACTGCAATTCTGTGAAACTTTTGTCATGCTTGGCCATGGAAGCAAATTGCATTTCATGGAGCACATGAAATGATTTACGCAACGAATTGCCCGAATTATATATAACGCGAACTACCAGCCAAGCTTGAGATGTCCACTTTTAAATAGCTGTTCTTTCTTTGTCCCTTCCCTAATCCCTCACATGTTCTCCCCCCTCCACCCTTCCGTGCACACTTTTTATTGTCCCAGTTGCTGGCAGCAGAAGCAGAAGCAGCAGAAGTCCTTGTGGGGCTGTGAGATGATTCATCACACAGTCTACATGAGGCAGATTAATACTGCCAGAGCAGTCCCTTATTATAAATTTCCCTTTCTCCTGTCTGGCACATCTGCATTATAATATTTGTTACTCACACGTAAATTTCCAACTCAAGCCTATCCATCCAGGGACTGCTGAAGTTTTTTAGTCTATACTGAAAATTTGAACAAAACCCCACCAGAGTAAACATTTCTGCCTTGCAGCTAATGCCATGTTATCGAACACATTAACAAAAGCTACAATAAGCATGAAAAGCATAGTGAAAATAAAAAGCAAAGTGCAGAATGAGATAGTACATCACATAACAAATGCACACAAGAAATGGTCATCTTTTTTATCATTCTCCAAGCTTGAGGCACGATTGCCATTGGGAAAAATGACACAGCATCAACTGTTTTCCATATGTTTATATCAACAATGCCATTCTCGTATTAAACTCTGGCTCAAGTGTGCAAAATTACGGTGCTTAGTGAGCAATATTCACCTCCCCTCTCCTCTGTAGAAATGGAAGTTAGAGAAGATGTGTTTGGACCACCTACCTTAACCCCTATGACACTCAACTACCTACCTCAGGCCCAAGGACTGTAGTCAGAGAGTACCAGCTACAGGCAACTGAACATGTGCTGTAGGTAAAATATACAATCCAAAGATTTTATTTTTAGGAAAAGGTTTACTAAACTTTTAACTTCTCCGTGCCTGCTGGCTTACAGCACAATTGCTGAGTCCACTATGTAGAAATCGCAGCACTTGCAAGCTCTCTGCTAAGAGTTGTAGTTTCTGTGCTTGCAACCACTTTTCAAAAGCTGTCACAATTGCTACTAGGTCCAACTCAAAAAATACACAGTCATGGAGTCTCTCACAGCCCCCTCCCTGGCCTCCAACCAAGCCAAGATTCTTGCTTTACCTGTTTACCTGTTTTGGTTTTTTTTTTGAGACTTTTTTCATCCTTCTATTGTTAACATTTCCATTGTTAACCTTGTTAATATTTCCATCAACTTGGTTTTTTTTGTCTTTTTTGTTTTCTTTTTCATGAACCTTCAACACAACCTTAAGTTGTCTCACAAGCATCATCAAATCCACTTCCAGAATGAGGAATTTAACTTACATCATTCTACAAGCTAGTTTCAACTACAACAGAAACAGTTCCTCAAGTGCTTTATACATGCTGGCAAACATCTGCTTTACACTACTTTAACACTACTTCTATTATTCTAATAGTGTGGGAGATCGTATAAAATATTTATATCATGAACTGCAGGCAAAATGCCCATTCTAAATTATTCTCCAGAAGCTCAACAAGATCTTTATTGATAGAAAAATACCTCAATTTAAATAATTGGGCAATTTTAGTTATTCCTTTTTCTGTGAATCTCAAGTTATTTTGCTGTTTCTCCCTTGGGAACGTGATCTATTTTAGTAAGTGCCATTTTCCATGTTCAAGCGTTGCCTTTGTACTAGTACAAACATCTTACCCACATCATACTGAATCACAGGGCCAGCATAGAAATAACTTAAAAAATGCTGTCAGTGCAGATCAGTGCTCTGCCTGAGCTTCTTCATTTCATTTGGACATGGAACATGTCCTTTGAATACAGGCTAAAGAAGCTGGGGTTGTTTAGCCTGGAGAAAAGGAGGCTCTGAGGTGACCTTACAGCAACCTTTCAATGTCTGAAGGGGCCTATAGCAAAGCTGGGGTAGGGCTTTTTACATGGGTATGTAGTGAGAGGGCAAGGGGAAATAGTTTCATACTTGGAGAGGGGAAATTTAGGTTAGATATTAGGAAGAAAATCTTTAATTTGAAAGTGGTGAGACACAGGCATGGGTTGCCCAAAGTTGTGGCTGCCCCCTCCCTGGAAGTGTTCAAGGCCAGGTTGGATGGGGCCTTGAGCAACCTGATCTAATGGGAGATGTCCCTGCCCATACAGGGACGTTGGAACTAGGTGATCTCTAAGGTCCCTTCTGACCCAAACCATTCTGTGATTCTATGATTCCATGATTCTATGATTCAACAGCACCAGACATTTTTTTGTACATAGCAATGAAGCAATGAAGCAATTTTCTTCAGGTACAATTTTCAGCTGATTCCAGATTTGCAAACAAAGTGTTTACACATGCAGCTATTTGCAAAGACAGTATGCACAAAATTTCATCAATGTGGTAAGTTAGCACCAGTCCATATGTGCAAGAATAGTGTTCATACAGACTGAACATCCTCTCTCCCCAGAGTTGTAATCATTTTTGTTTACTCCAATTCACCAAGTGAATGCATGGGTATGCATGACTGCTTTTGGAGTCCGTTCTCAAAAGCCCATTCTCACAGAAGTCACTTGTTTCAGTGGGTTCCAATGTAAAGGCCATTGTTCCTAAAACATGGAAAATGGAATGCTTTTCCCACAATTCAAAAACTATACAGTGCAGGATAGTTGGCATTAGATTCTGCAACCAGCTAAATGCAGTGTATCCATGCTTGCCAGGTATTGTGGAGCCACATGACAACGCAGCATGAAGAATGGCATGAGCTATTCCTCTTCAGACTTTTCCCTGGGGAGCAGCATTTTCAGTCAGTCTGGAGCCAGTTAGAACAGCTCACTGAATCCACACCAACTTTTGAATTCCTTGACCTAACCCTGATGGTGCTTTAGTGAGCATCATCAGCAAGGATGGGAATGGGGACACAGGCAGGGGGAGGCAAAGTGGCACACAAGGGAATGCACTGTACCTTCCTCTCTGCTGGCAGAAGGCATCACAAGTAACCCCACTACAGCTCCCATGCAGCCTTTCACATGTCAGGCAAGCTCTTTGAAAGTGGGCATCACCTCAGTTAACAGCAGAAGTCAGCTGTCAAGCAGATGTCCAAGCTAGTGGCCTATTATTGGGCCTGGGCAATCTCCTCTGCAGACTGTCACATGTGGTTCTGTCTACATTTCGATTCAGTGTCTACTCTAGCTGGCCTTTCCCATCTCAGGGCCCATTGCACACAATTTCCCTGACCAAACCAGGGGCACAGTGCAATTGACATGTGAAGATCACCTCCTGAAGTGAATGGACATGCTTTGCCCTCCAGCCTGACTCCTGTTAACGAGGGCAGGAATGGGCGAGGGCAACAGGAGGAAAGGAAACTAGCAGGAGGGAAAGAGCAGGTTTTCCTTTACTGTCTTGCTCTTGTCAATTTTCCCTCTGCCCCAGCACTACCACCTGGGAAGACACCTGACAAGACAAGGCAATAAGGCCTTTTTCCCATGAGAAATGAGACACTAAGCAGTGCCTGCTTTTCCTGACCTGTATGGCTCTGCTTCTTTATTTTCTAGGCACTTCTCACCACAGTGTCCACCAGCACCCTCTCTTCTATCTCTCCTGAGGGCTCCCTTCTCCTTGTCTTAACAGGAATGCTCTCAGAGCAGCTCCAAGCCATCTGGCTGCTAGCCCCTTCAGCCCAGGCTGCAGCCAGGTCATGGAAGCCACTGAGGTCTAGCACAGCCAGAGAAGTAACTGGACTGCTCACTCATTTCTTCTGGGCTAGACAAAGGATGAAGATCCCCAGGACTCTCAGCTTCTTTATTCCAAAAGAATAAAGTCAATCACACTCAAAATCCAGATTTTACTGGAAAAAAAAAAAAAAAAAAAAAAAAAAAAAGAAAAAAAGATCAGTTATCATATGTTATCCTGTCTTGTGGCTTAACTTCCCTCTCTTCAGCCAGTTTGTGCAGAACTGCAATAAATTCTGACTGAAATGTCACTTTTAAATGCATTTAAAATGCACACATTTCTCTTACTGGTTACGTAGATACCATGCTGACTCTGCTAATATCTATAAGGAAGCCTGAGTCTGTTTTTTTCCTCTCTTTCTCAACCCGACCTCATGCATGCTCCTGCATTCCCACTTTTCTCCTCTTATTATCCCCAGTAGAAGGAAACACAGCTTGAAAAGTGAAAAATGAACGTCCATAGCCCAGCAAGCACTCATCCCATGCATTAGTTTTTCAAATGATTTTTCAGTAGAAGTTTATCAGCTGTCTTGCTACTGGATAGTAAAGCACTCAGGCAAACAGCACTTTCTCTAGCTTACTACTTTAATGATACTTAAAATTCCTACATAAACCAGAATCAATTCTTAATTATTCAAAGTATGTAAAACAGTTTTGCACTGCTTGCTTTTTTTTTTTCAGTTACTACCAAATGTAAAATTACAGAAATTACAAAATAAATCTTGTTTATTGCTCAGTAAATATACTCAATAATATACTGCTTAGTAGTTCTCATTAAAGAAAACAACTTGACAACAGAATTATCCAAATATCTGAAATAATTACTTTCAGACTTGTTCCAGGCCTGGGACCTGAAAAGCCTTTACACACATCTGTACCTTCACTAGCTCCTTGGATGGGACCCCAGGAACAACAGAAATCCTTCGTCCCTGCTTAAGTAGTTATATCTTGCTCTACAGCAAAACAGAAGAGCATCTTACATTGCTGAGAGAGCCCTTTGCAATATTCCTACAGAAATAGAGGGGTAAATGATTTTCATTTCTGTCTTAATCTAAATATGTCTTACCTCACTGTGTTAACATAACTTTAGCATCAGACTATTGTTGACTGTCAGACATGTTGACTGTTTCAAGGTGTCTACCACCAACAGTCAGCAAACAAGTGTATGGATGAAATGTCCACAAGGCTGCAGCCTACTTGAGAATTGCCTTCTGCCTAAAATTTCAAGTAGACTCCAGTAGTCTGATACTTCAGTTAACCTCAGAGAGTCCAGTCCCACAAGAGGACTGATCTCAGATGTGAAGCTGACTTGTTTATTTTATATTTAAACAGCCTTTGCATATTGTATGCTCTGCAGAGCAAGGAGGCAGATAAGACTTAAAGTCAAGGCATTCAGCTACTTAGCAGTATGTCCCAAGGTGACAGGGAGGGTTGAGTTTTTACATTCTCTCTTTCGTAGCCCTGCTCAATAAAGACAAAGAAGAAAATACAGACCAACCACATGAGTAAGAACTGCTGTGTAAGACACAAAAGAAAACCTGTTGTGCTTCAAATTTGCCTGCTCTAAGATCTTCAGTGACAACTTGCTGTCAGCAGGTAGGATTCTATTGATGCAGCTCTCTTTCCCCTGGCAAAATAAGAACCAGGTTCCCCAATACTGATTTTAATATCAAAACATGTTCAGAGAGAGTCTTTTTCAGGTTCTCTCTGAAAGTCTTGCTTGGCTTTATGGCTTGTCACAGCTGACATGATTCTTAATCAGAGCTCCTTTAAAAAACACAGTGAATAGATAATAATATCTGGAAAACTAGGACATTAAAACTTTGATTCACATAGCACATCACTCCAGTCATCATACATAATGCATAGCTGTACTATATTTTGAAGGAAACCACTGTGACGTGTTTTCAGTGGCAGATCTATTCATGGCTACAGGGCCATATCAGCATATCAAAAACCAGAATTCTGATCTCTGGAAGATCTTCAGATAACCAGATAGAACATTGATACAGGAGCGTTTTACCCCAAAACAGAAATATTTTGGATTGATAATGAAACATTCGGATTCCATATTGCCACAGTGATATCTCATGGGAGTTACAGTTTAAGTGCCTCAGCAGCCCAAAGCCAAGGATATTTAGTCTTCCTAAAACTGCAGTTTTACTTGTGAAGACTGTGTTTTTAGAAATATTTAGAATCCAGTCGGTATACAATAAAGACCCATAGCTGCCTACTTTTATCATGTTAGTTTTGCTTTTTATAGCAATGGGAATCATTGACAAATTGGTATTGACTCTGATCTCTTTAACTGTTATGCAGATCAATTTTCATCCTTATCATTTACTTGACAGTACTAACATCATATCCCAAATTTAATGATGTGACTGACTTTAAAGATTCATAAATTCATTACAGCAGTACATAATCAAGGTTAAAAGAGGGAGAATTTCCTTATCAGTATGAAGGACTCGTACAGTTTGCAACAGTCCTAGATGAAATTACTCTTTTGTCTTTCAATAAGCAGAAATCTCCTGCAGTGGCAATGTTCATAATGCAGTTTCATCTTGGCAATCATCTGAAAAGCATCTAATTTAATTAAAGCTTTAGGACAAAGTGATCTCTCCTTTAAAAATTAAATATTTATGTTAACACACATATCACTTAATTGGCATAACATATCAAAGGGTATTAATTGATTGTACAGTGTGTAAGGACTGAAAAAAAAAAGTCTAGCACAGCTTTAAAAATACTGTATTAAACACTAAATAAAAAATTGCAAGGCAGAGAAAGGGCACCAAAGATATATAATAATAAGCAAGAATTAAGACAACTGAGATTTTAAAGGTCATTAGCTCTAAGCTATCACCATGCTAACCAGTGTCAGTACAAGCTGTATGACAAGGCACTAGAAATGCTGTGCTCACAGAAGTCACATTAAGTAATTCTGGATATGAGAAGAAGAACAGGAGCAGAGATTAGGGAGATCCTAGACTCAACAGTAGGTCTGTGTGTTCTTGGTCATTACTCACTGCTGAACACTTGATTCCAGAGCTGTTCCAAAGGAGCTATAAGTGGTGCAATACTATCTCTGTCAACATTAAATGTATAAAGAAACGATACCTACAGCCTACATTATCTCAACAAAGATAAAAAAAAAATTGTCACATTTTATTCAATTATCTGGCAGACAGAGATAGAATTTAAATATGTGAAAGCTACCTTAATTGGAAACATCCTTCTCCAGGCTTTTTTTCTGCCTTTTTCCTAGGGAATTAGAACATACCCGTGAAGGGGAGGAGGTGAGAATTTGTCTGAATAGTTGCTAAAATAATCTTAAATATTCAGTTACAGGCCATCTCTTCAGCTAACAAGCACTTACTGATACCTTTTCATTTAGTAAGAAACTGTCTTCTACATGAACAAGTAGCTCAGTGGGGAATTTTCAAGCAACTTCATGGAGGAAAATCAGAAATTGACCTCGTATGCCGTTTCTTGAGGTCTTACATGCTCTACAGTTAAAGACATTTTCTTTATTTCTCTATCACATGTCGGAAAAGAAAACTAGAAATTAAGTGGCTTAGATGTTCAGTACCAACTCAAGGGACTAGTTCTGGTGCAGATATGTGTAATTACTACATAATATAAGACATTTGGAAGTGTAAAAGCTGCTCGTTGAAGTTGCAAATATTGGCAAATAAAGTCTGTTTAAGCTATAGTGTTAGCACTTTGAAACTGTCATGAACAGATGCTTCTACCAAATGTAGTCCTTTTAATGTTGTATACTGGGTTTAACCCAGGCTGGGTCCTTCCAGAAACACTTGTGGCAACATCAGAAACAACACAAGCAAGGGAATAAAGCCGTGGGGTGGAAGGAGGACAGGGTATCTTCCTTAAGTGGCAGTATAAGTTTAAAGTGCTTGATATCATCTCCACTCTCTTTACTAAAAGCAGAAAATGATGCAGAAGAAAGAGACTATCTCATCCCCAAAAAAAAGAACTCTTCAGTCTACATCCCAGAAGTAGCTGGGAATACAGTCAGTGGACTTCTCCTAGAATTTAATTTAAAATTATCACAATATTTAGTCTTCATCTCAAACTTCACTGAGTTTGGAAAAGTTTTCTCCTTGTGAATACTCTAATTGTAACTACATTTACAAACACTTGTATAGGAGCAGCTGCTTATAAATCTTTCCAACACAGTTCTGTGCATGTCCATTTGGTTATTTGCCTTTCTCACTATGATTTCCTTCAAAATAGATTACATGCTATTCATCAGTGTTCTAGGATTATGTTTTACAGTTAAGTATAACATTTTGTTCCCTGAGGGCCTTTAGAAACACAAGGAAAGTTGACAGCAGGGGCTAGGGTCGGGCTAGCCACTGGCATTGAATTGCTTCAGCAAGAGGGATTCCATCACTCCTCTGGACAACCTGTTGCAATGTTTGGTTGTTCTCATAAGTGAAAAATTTCTTCTTTACAGACTAATGAAAGGTAGTTATAAAGAAGATGGAGATACAACAACATCAGTTGTTTCAAAGGGAAATTTCATCAGTCTATAGGAAGCCCAATCCAAAACCCTGCTCTCAGCTGTAGGTGGGCTCAGATGATCTCCAGAGACCCCTTCTAATCTAGGCTTTTTCCTGCTTCTACACAGGAGGGCAGCAGGCACAATGAAATTTCTGAAACAGCTTCTATGGCCAGTGAGAAGCAGCAGACTGGAACTCTTCAACAATGAAACAGAAAGGAGAGAGGACAGACAGAGCACTGACAGCATCATGGAAGACCCAGAGAAGTATGGAACAGGTATTAGATCTTTTCCACAATATAGGAAAGGGGATATAAAATGAAATTTCCAAAGGGAAGACTTGAACGAAAGAAAAAGTACTTTTACCAACACTACATAAGTGACCTGTGAAAATTACTGATGTATTTTCTGGGACTGAAACTGGTCCCTCAAGGCCTCTTAATAGAAGAAATGCAGAATCAAACTCTGGACAGGAAGTTACTAAGCACTGAGCTCACCAAACCTGGGACAGTGTACCATGGCAGGGATCACAGGAGGTACCCATGCCTTTTCTGAAAGAATTTTCCATATCTGGAAAACTAGAGCTCCTAGGAGAATAAGAATGTTTTACCTTAAAAAACCCCAACAGAAATAAATTCTGATGCCTCTCATTTCTATGTCAGGAAAATACTCACGAACTCAATGTTTCATCACTGCTTTTCTTTTATTTATTTTTTCCTTCTTTTTTATTTTTCAATTTTTATATTTTTTTGATTTCCACTAAAAAGCCCAAGTCTTTTCCTGAGAACAAATTATATCTTGAAAAATGTACCACCTTCCTAATCTTTTGGATAGCTGGCTCTATAACAACCGGCATTTGGCCTATTTTTCTTTTTTAACTGATGCTGGGAGCATTGAGATGGAAGAAGTATCATGCATATGATTATAGCAACAGTGGGAATTCTCCTGGCTTTACAAATGAGAACCATGGCTTACCACAGGGAAGCCACAGAACGCCTTAAGGCCCCAACTGTAGCAGCCTGTCTAAGCCTGCTGTGCAGCGGGATTTGTTTCTTAAAATTCACAATTTACATCTTTGTGCCAGAAGGGAGGTTGCACATTCTTCTAAAAAAAAAAAAACAAACAAACAAAAGTATAAACTTTATCATTAGCTTTTGATACGTATTGATTTATTTCCTCTAGCAGAAATGCTCCAAGGGAAACCTGACTCATTTAAAGGTGGAAAGTGTTTTCTTGGTAGCATTCTCAGCTGCAGTGCTGCCCCATCACTGCGGAGCTCTGGTTAGTAAATTTTTCCTGTCACACAAGCTAAGAGGTGGCTAAGGGTAGCTAAGTTGTCCAGGCACACCAAGAGGAGTACAGAACAGGAACTCTCATAACATCGCCACTGTACTCAGTGCCAGAACACAGGTTGGTTTCATTTCAGCCATAAATTCACAGAATTAAGGAATTGTCATGGTTGGAAAAGACCTCTAAGATCACTGTGTCCAACTGTCAACACACTCCCCCAGATAAAATAAAATAAATAAAATAAAATAAAGTCTATAGCTACTTCACCATGCCCACTAGAGTACATCTTGAAGTGCCTCATTTACACATTTTTTAAATACTAATGCACGGTTGATATATGTTTCAAAATTTCTCTAGGATTTTACACATTACTAACATTAGAAGACTAAGCACTAAAAATGTTAGTTCTTAAATAGAAGTTTTTTCTGGAAGATCCAAATTTCACTGCTTTTTTTTTGCTGTGATCAAGTACCAAAACCAACTGGCAGTATCCTATAATGATACACATCTTTGAACTTTATTCACAGGCATCCTGTCCCACAGTTTTAACAAACTTTAAGTCTGTGGATTGCATCCATTATGCCGAAATATTGATAAGAAATTCAAACATCCAGATTTTAGGGACTTATCACATGGCTCAAACACTTGCTTCCCAAAATAAACAGCACAGAATTAATTTTATTTCCATTTTGCTTTTTCTAAGTTCTTAAAAAATCAGAGGTAAATTAGTAAGCATGTTTATATATAAATATGTCATTTATCAGGTTCATTGTGAAGTCTCATTTCATTCTTTTCTGATAAAATGCAGATTCTTGAAAGGATTCGAATCTGCTTATATAAAAATATTTGTATATTCAGTAACAGAGAAATGAAATTTTATTTTGCAGATGATGGTAAGCATTGTCTCAAAGTGTTTAAGTTTGCTTTATTTCAAGCCCCTACATTTATTTCCTGTTGCAGTAATCTGCAAACTGCAGTTTTTCAGTTAGCTTTGATTTGTGAAAATCAGTTGTGTTCTTCAGGAGAGATATTCTCTGAATTGCCTTGGTTTCATCATAGACAGCATACTTAAAATAAATCATAATTTATGATTTCTGATATGTTTGGACAGATTGAAGGCCAAGGAACTGGAACAAGAATATAAGAACGTATTTTAAAAACAAAGAAAAAAGCAAGACAAACAACCCCACCCACTTGCATAATGCTGTTTATCTGGTGAGATTCAATGAGAAAGTAGCAAATTTCAAGTTACATTGATGACTATCAAACATTAATGTAGGGCAATGGATTTTACAAGATCTAAAAGATACCTAGGAAAGAAAAACTTAGTAGATTAAATAACATTAATTGAATGGATGTACTGCTTTAAGATGTTCCTCCCATTTATGAAAAAACACAAATAAAACTATGAGGTAATGCTAGAACCCCCAGATAAAAATCCTCTTTAGACGAGTGAGGAGAACAATTCATTTCATCTAAAATCACAATCCATTTAAGTGGATTCCAAGCTACTCTTTAAATACTTTTTCTTTTTTTTCTTTTCCTTTTTTTAGACTAAATAAACCAGATTATAATTATTCTAATTGAATTTCAAATATCTTTGGCCCTGTTCTGTTGCTATTTGGAATACATTCAACAAAGCAGAAAAATTTTGTTGATCTGTTCCCTCAAGATGATGAGCTATTATAAGCAGATAATCAATGAGTTTTAGATATGGTTGTCAGCTTCTGAAACACAAACAGAAAATCAAACATTGGAGAAGAACATAAGTGATGTTCTTATCCCATGACCCTAAATGAAGTTGATTTTTCAATCACTATAAATGTAAAAAACACAAAATCAAACTATGGAGTGCTCTACAGCTACTGTAATTAAAATACCCCAAGGTGAATATTTCTGTCAAAAGGCTTTTAAAATCCATCTACACTGCAGTAATGGAAGCATGCAGCAATTAATCACAAGTTAATTTTTTTAATGGAAGACCTAGAGGATAAATTGACTCCTTCACTGACATAAACCCCACATACATATTAGGAAGTGGCATCCACAAAAATAAAAAGCTACAGGATGATACAATCTCATTATTTTCTCAGGCTGGCAATCTGCACAAAACTTAACCACTTACGAGTCGGCAGTTCATTTTCATGTTAGCCCAGAAGATGAGAAAATTGTTATTTTTGTTTGGGTTTAGGGTTGCTTTTAAGGAGACTAAAAAGAGCAAATTATAATCAAGCTTGATTACTCTAAAACAACGGGTGCATTCAAATCATACACAAATCAGTTTATCAGACCTGCAAAGAAAGAGTATAAAAATTCATGCATTGTTAATGTGAATGATTTATATGCATTTTGCTTCCACAAAACACCTAGGACACTATCATTAATTTTGAAAGATTTCTATATTCACTATTGCAATATCAAGCTGATCAAATCCTGATCTAATTTAAAAGCCCTAACATATAGTAGGTCTGTTCTTGTATCCAACATAACTGGAGGAGCAAATCTCTTTTCAGGACAGGCCTTACCTGTACATGCACAGAAATATACAGTATCTAAATTTCAACCTGAAACTGACCTGTTTGTAACTCCCTATCCTGGCATTTCTTATGGGATCTCATGTTTTCAAACATGATAAGGCCAATCTCCCCCTACATCCATAAATCAGAGGAACAGATGAAGTAAATAGCCTCAGTGGAAGCACTCTCATCTTCCCTGTTTCCTGACTTGGTTCTTTGCAGTTTCTAGCACCATTTAATCCAACCTTGCTGCACAGCAAGAAATGAACATATGAAATAAAGTCATGGAATGCTGGCTGGGGGCAAAACATTTCTTCAGATCTGGAAGAAATTATAGCTCAGTTCCCCAGACTGAACAGGCCAGAAACAACTAGAAATCCAGTTTGACTGTGCTTTTTCTTCATCCGTTCCCTTCTCTGGCAATCTCAGGTTGAAGCAAGACAACAGGTTGACTTGACCACAGTCATCAGAAATCCTGACTGGACCCAGACTACTTCCTGAGATATTAATAAATAGCACCTGTGAAATTTCCCTGCCTGTCAGCCCTGTGTACGTTTTTGGATACCAACCTTTATAGCAGCAAAGACAGTGCCCTGGAGTGTGACCCTTTGCTATTCTTCACCCCAAATCACCTCACAATGTTCTCTCTAAGCCAACACCTGACTTTCGCCTCAAATTCAGTTCTGCTCTCTTCCATGGGTTCAAATTATTCCCTCCTCCTAGAAGTGAGGGGGAAGAAACACCAGAAAAATGCTTTTTGGGTTTTTCCTCTTTTTCTTTTTTCTCTTTTTCCTTTTTTTTTTTCTACATTAAGAGACAGAACAGAGAGCAGGATACAAGCTGCCCGCTGGTCCCAGAATGTGGGAACTCACAGAGGAGTATGAGCAGACTGAACACAGCCTTTGGCTTCCCTTCCCTCTTAAACTTTTGCTGCTTCAGGGTAGAAGAGTACCTATCTACAGGATTTAGATAGCTGCTTTTAAATACTACTCTGTAATCTCATTTTTCAGAAATTCTGAGCTCTTCTCCCAAAAGAAGAGGTGATCCTCCATAGTGTTAACATCTATACCACGCTGATTTACATGTTAAATCAGTGAATGCCTGCTTGCCAGTCAGAAACTCCCAGATCTCACCTTCTCACTTGTAGATTCTGTTCACAAGTTGTCTAGCTTGCCGTCTTTGTCTGTTGAGAATTTATCAACAATAATTAAAATTATTTTAATTCTAGATTAGGCAGTCATCACACTTATGTTAGAAAGAAAAACGTTTTAATACAACTCAATCTGTAAAAAAACGTTTGGTTGACTAATTTTAGTTAAAATATAATTTATCTTGTACCAAGCATCTCACACTCTACTGAGAGGTTCTCTTTCATATTAATGAAGAGGAGGAAGAGAGGGCTTTGCCTTCCTTTGAACACATTTCAAAGTCAGTTTACTTTCCTGCAGACAGACAAACAAGAGAAGCTTATTGCTTACATCACCTTTCTCTGCCCTAAAATTAGCTAAAGCAAGAGCTAGTGGCAGCACTGAGAGAGATTAGTTAGTTTTTAAAGAAAAGAAAAAACAGACTATGTGAAACTAAGAGCAGCCACAAAATTTGGCTGAAAACAACTGACTGCCCTGTAGACATTGATGCAAAAATGTGAAACATGATAAAGATGGAAATGTGTGGTTTTCAACATTATGTGTCCACAGGCCAAACACTGTCTATTGGTCTCCATTAAAGTTTGATATGATAGATCAAATAAGACATAGAGTTTAACCATAAATATACCATCCCAAAATGAAAAAAAAAAAAATAGAACACTTACCATCTGTATTTCAAAAGTCAATAACCACTACTTAACTCAGTAGAATATTCAGTATTATGCTGCTAAATTCTGAAGAGTGAAAATGGGAGCATCTTGAAATTTCCTCAAGCTGGAAGTCACTAAGGTCTTAAAAAGGAAGAATGGCAAGACAAGATTCCAGGATTGAGCCCCTACAAACATATTTGAAAGGATATGGTGAAGCCAGTGTTTCTATCAATAACTACAATTAAATTATGTATTTTTTAAAAAGACAATACTTATGCTTAATAATAATACTTATGCTTTTTCCCATGCAGTAATAGAGATAGGAAGCTTTCTTACATAAATAATTTTCTTGGTTTTGCATACAAGATAGTACTGCAACCTTAAGGCTTCTTATTTAGCAGGATGTGTGGGTTTTATTGGTGACATGAAAAGTGTTGGGATTTTATGTCATTTTAAAATCTTATTTCAATTTGGATTTTATTTCCTGCTAGTAAATCCAGAATAACACTTTTATGTTGTTTGACAAACCTAGTAAAAATGCTCTCACATATATCAACTGCTCTTCATTAAGAGGGACTTCTAGATCAGCATTCTTCTGCCCCCATAGAACAGATGTCATGCCATTTTACAATGTATAATTCTAATTTATCAGCATCAGAAATGATGAATTACAAAAACAAGTAGTTGTTGGCAGGCAATATAAACAACTACTTTAAAGAAATTGCCCACTGCTATAATTCTAATTCCTTCTTCAAAAAACCAATCCCTGATTGATTCACCACACCATGAATTCAAAATCAATTTATTAGTCCATTTTGCCAACAGGAGGAGAAGGGGTATTTCTCCTGGAGTGTCATTTAATTTTAACATTTTAAGAAATTGAAGTCTCAGTGTTGATTCCACTGAAGTCATTGGGAGTTACCATAAAGACTGCAGTGGGAGAAAAAACTAATTATATACAACTGAGATGGAACAAATTCAGATTTCCAGACTAGAACCTAGACTTAGATTCTTTACTCCTAATGAATGCAGATACAAAGAGAGCAGCTCCTTAGAGCACTTAGAGCATCAAAGAGCAACATACAATGACATGTACAGACTAAAACCAGAGCTTCTTATGAAGAGAAGATTAGGGTTTGATAATATTAATATCTCTGTACACTCTTTTTCCTCATCAGCTTTGTTTCAGAGACAATGTGAACGAAGCATCGCTTGGAATTGGAAAGGATAATATTGGAATCAGTTTCTGGTAAAATGGAAATTAACATTTCTGAAGAGTTCAAGAGCCTCCAAGATATTATCTTAGACCATTTGTGCCAGACACCTATGCTGAAGAAAGAAACTCATCTTTCTTGGAATGGCAGAATTTCATAGAGAAACCCCATCAACCTGAAACCTTCACCTGAAAACAAAAATTTTTTGCCCACACTCTAGTTGTCTATTCAACATCAAGCTTGAAATCAGGATATTTAAAACCCTCTGCCTCATATTTTGGTGCTTGCTGAGTAGCTCCGGGAAAGCTCAAGAGCTCATCAGCTGCACTGCTGGTAACATTGAACCAAGGCAGCAAGAGGACAAGTGCATCTCTCTTTGTCTGGGGCTTCTCTGAGGCTGTTCACAGATACAAGGAGAAGGAGCTAAATTTAGTGTCATAGTATCCTATATCTGCAAACAAGTAGAAACACCTATTTAGAATTCTTCAAAACACATAGCTCAGCTCAGCCCACACCTCTGATATGTAGAGCAGGGTGAATGAAAGACATCCTATACTGCTCTTTTTATCTAAATGCCAGAAGTTATTTATAAGCAACTTTACAGTAAACATTTTTCACCAACTATTCCATAAATGGTAGTTGTAAAAAAAAAAAACAAAAACCCGAAAAAACCCCCAAGATACTATTTAGCACTGTGACTTCTGATGATACAAATATTTGGGAGAAGTGTAGCTGGACAGTTTTGATGTGAGATGTGTTACTGGTTGCATACAAAGGCTTTTATATTAACTTGAAAAAGCACAAACTCTTGTACAGCTGCATATGCATTAAAAATGATTTTTTATATCCTCCATGGATTACTGATAACTATGCAAATAAGTCACAATATTCCAGTGCTTTTGTTTTCTCTTTTGATTGCAATCAATTGTTTATCATTTTCATTGTCTGTTGGAGCAGCACATACTCGACCTAATAAATGTTTCCATCCAGTAACAGGCAACATCCACTGTAGATAGATTTAATTTGAACTGTCAGAAGTGATACTGCACCAAATGAAAGATCCCACCATGTATTTTTGAAGAATGATAATGAATGCTGTGCAGTTGAGATTAAGAACAATCTCTTTACATAGCATTTCTTCAATCAGTTCTTTTAATTCTCTAAGAAATAGTTTAGGGTATTAAGGTCTTAACTTACCATAAGAAAAATTCACTTTACATTTACTAGTGGGAATTCACATACAGAAGACTATCTGTGAAAGCAAATAATACATAGAGGAAAAAGATATACAGAGCTTTCCTTGAACCCATGCTTTATCTATTTTTCCTTAGTAAGTCTCCCATTTACAAAGGAAATACTTTTGCAGAGCTTGCATGCTCACCTATAACAATTTCTTCCACTACTTCTATTCTATTTTTCATTCTTCCAGACAGAATTAATTGCATAACATTAATTAAACTAATACTTGAGTAAATGTATTTCCTATCCGTGAAGACATACTTTTTTTTTTTCTTTTTACATTTAGATGATTTATTAGTTCCTAACTTAGCAGGGGGTACAATTTGCGACCTGTGTTATTCATAAGTAAGTTTGAAAACATTTTTGCGACCTCTGTTATTCATAAGTAAGTTTGAAAACATTTGTAAAGAACAGTAGAGCAAAGCTGGCTTTCCTCTGCAGTAAAAGTGGAAGATGATTTCAGTAAGTAGGTTGCAACTACCTTCAGCACTGAGTAGCACAACAAGCATCTCCATGTACGTAGCACACAGGCACATTTTCGTGTTTCTGTGCCAGGCTTCGTGGTAACCCATAAGCCAAACTTTATCCAAGAGACAGTACCATTGACTTGGGTCACTGCTTGCACAAAGCTGAAGTCAGAAGAACCTATGGAGACTCTCATTGAACAGCCACACATTTCAAGGCTCAGTCTTTGGCCTACAGAGTCCATATTTTCTTTGTCATTTGCCTGACTTCCAAATACAGCAAAAGTTCTGCACTATGCTCTGCATTTCCCTTCTTACAAGTTAGTTTTCCTATTTTGGCTCTCTTTTCCAATCACTTTTGCTATGCAGATGATCCAGCTTGTTCTAGCAAGAACACAAGAGAGTGTTGCCTACTCCCTTTGTCTGCTCCCATTTATGTCACATCTGAATCAGACCATTTGTATCTCACAAGCTCTGTATTCTATTTTGGGAACAACCTCTACATTGTTGAGTTTGAGCAGCCTGCTGAAAAGCATCCATTGTTGAGAAAGTGTCATTCAACTTTCAAGCAGACCCTTCCCACCACTCCTTTACTAGCACATTTTACAGTTCTCTCCGTAATACATGACTTTACAGGCAACTAAATGAAGAAACAACTAAGAGGCATAGAAAAAAAGCAATTGTACACTGTCATCCACAAGGATAACAATGTGTTATAAAAGTGCTGAAGATTTCTGAAGTGTCCAATGTAGCTGCCATAGAGTAAGAAATAGTCCATGGGAAATGTGTGGCCAAATCCCATTAATCTAGTCCAGCTTCACACACATCTCTTTGTATGACTGGGAGTCTCTAGATTTCAGAGTATCACAGGAGGAATTAATGAATCATTTACTGTAAGACTTCATCTACTGTTCCTTTCTGCTGTGATGTTATTACATGCTACGTTGAGAGGCAAGGCAAATATTTCCTTCCTGGAGTATTATTTTTAATGAGCAGAGTGTTTAAGATTTAACAGTATGTTTTGGCTAATTGAATCCAGAGGAAAAGGCTTCAGTTTTTAATATTATATCTTGAATCATTATTCTTCAAGAACAATGAGTCAGGGTTGTAATTTTTGGTTCTCTAGCTCTCTGTTTCTGCTTGTCAATTTTATATTTGATCACTTCTTTTTTGTTTTATTTTGACAGCAGTTGTGCTTACATAGGCATCTGTATGTATGTGTGTGTGTCTAGGCACTGATATGAAAACAAATATTATACTCCATCATTGTGTTTTTAGCTTACATTACCAGAGTACCAACATAGGATTTTTAAAATAGTGTTGTATTATATATTATGTTCTTGAACAGAAATCTTAAGTTACAGTGGTGGCATTTTTCAAGCTCAGTTGATGTTGTCAATTGTGTAAAGAGATGGTATCATCTTAAATATGTCACTTTGAGGAGGGGTTTACTATTTATTAGTATGCATTTGATAAAAGGAATCATATTTTTTCCTAAGTTTTAATTTTAAATATTTTAAAACCCTGTAAGCATTATGAAAACATCATTTCATTTAGGTATTGTATTTATACAGCTGCACAGTGAGCATTTTTACAGCCAAGCCCAACCTGAAATGGTTTCTGATGCTGTTTACCAATGCTTTTGAGGCTACTGTTTGTCCTATGGAGAGACTTTTTTCCCACCAGAAAATCCTTCATATTTTTCAATGATTTACAACTGCAAAGACCATAGAAAGTATGGGACCCAAGCTCTGGCTTTACTCATCCTGAAGGGGTAAAATGACAACTGGGTTGATGATGTTTAAATTCAAGTGCTTTGATGTGCAAAGAGAAAGGCTGGCTTCTATGTTCACTGATTCTTGGGAAAAATCATATCAGACTTTTGGTGTAAGAACTGGTATGAAATGCAGCCCTTTGTTTCACAAAATAGTGAGATAGCACATGTCAAGTACTTTAGTCTTGTGGCTTGCTGAGATAAGGGTCACCAACTCAATCATTAAAAACCCTTTTCAGATATCTTTGTTTCCCCTTGAAGATCTCTTGTGCAAGCTGTAGTGAAATCTTATCTTCTACAACTAGTAGCAGGTTCACAGCCCAAGGTCACATTTTATGTCTGAAGGCTAAGATATAGATGGATAATAAGACATTACATTTAATGAGATGGGCCCAGTAGGGCAATTAGGAGTTGACTACAGAGCACATATTTCCTCCAGGTTCACATGAGTGTTTCTATAGAGGTTTGAAAAGCAGCAGCACCAGGGAAATGGATGCGTGAAAAATGAAAAGAATCCCGTCATAGATTCTCAAAGAACTAGAGGAGACTCAGCAGCCTATTCACTGGAAACACCAGCTCAGTGAAAATCAGAGAGAGGCAGGGGCCTAATTTATCTTTCTGTCATTAAAAATTTCTCATGAAAATGCAAAAAATTGCTTAAAGTCCAGAACACTCACTACTTAATTGAATAAAACCCAAAAAAACCTCCTTTGAAGAAAATTATTCTCTCGACTTTGTAAATAAATAATTTTCTGTGAGAAATATTCTAGATTCATGATGACAACAATGATCTTATGATCTTCTTGAAAAAAATGGTCTACTAAAACACCTGAAAACTCTAAGTGCAAATGCCTGCAGTCACAATATCTAGAAAGCAGACTGCAGTTAGGCTGCTTCAAAAAGGGTTTGAATGTCATGTGAAGAGCTATGGAAAAGCCCTGCATTATTCTTGTCTAGCAATGAACCTGCCTTTCAAAGATTTTCAGTGTTTTCTTCTGACGCATAACTTCAAGAAGTGATACTGACCTTAGAAAGAAATATACTCTTCAAAAATAATGATTTGTAAGAAATGCCGTGTATTGAGCTATCATATTGAAAGCATCAGCAGCCAAGACACATAGGTAAAGAAGTCTGCTGTGAAGGATTTCAAGACAGAATAGCTCCTGCCACAAAAATGTCTGATACTGCAGCTAAGCCAGAATAGTGTCCAGTGTAGACTGTGGCCTCTGTGTTCCAGACCAAGTTTATTATATGAACATCCATATCCTTGCCACTGGCTTGCTTTTAGAGAGAACATTTCACATCCCTAAATTAGTAAGAAGCCAAAGCACAAAAAAAAAAAAAAAAAAAAAAAGGAAAATTATAGGTACTCCCCTCCTCTCTGGAATTAATCTATACAGATGGTGCATTATGTGCTGGAAAAATGTATAAATGGAAGAATTTTTGCACATATATCTATCTGCAGTGTCCAGTCAGGTAAATTCATACAAATACCATAAGCAATTTTTATTCCAGATGGAAATATATAGAGAAAATCTTTTCTTCCAGGGTGATTTAAAAGGTGCAGCAGCTCAAGGCTGCATGTTCTTTGACATGTGATGGAAAAAACAACAGTTACTAAAAGAAACTGAGTATTTTCACTTACTTCACTACCTGAATGAGAACATGACTGATTTTCTGGGTGTTACCTAATCAAGAAATTTCAGAGGAAGAAAAGATCAGTCACCTTTTCACTAAACATGTAAGGCGAGGTAAATTCAGGCAATAAATGGAGCCCCATAACAGGTATGTGGCACTGGTTGCCACCTCGTGAGTATTACTATCCATTTACAGGGCTAAACTCTCACTAACACACCAGGTATTTCTGGGAGAAAGAGGGAGAGGCATTATCACAGGTGCTATCTCAGCATGCAAAGCATCAAAGGCAAGGCAGTAGGAGGACTTCTTGGCTCTGTGTTGATTGTGCAGGAAATTGTTAGCTGACACACACTTGACTCACAAGACCTTGTCTTTGCTAAACTCTGTGGGTTTTGGGAAGCTTAAATTGCTCTGCTCCTTAGAATGGAGGAAGTTGGAGTGAGTGAATTCTCTTTTCTCTGTGCCATTTGACACTTGGGCAGCTTGAGAGCAGCTCTCACAAGTCCCTGTGATTTTGAACAATCATTTACAAGTTTGTATTTCTTTCCAAAGTGACTACAGAAGTGGTATATATTATTGTTGGAGGCTGATGGCTACCTTAAATAGCTGAGAATGGACAAGAATACAGGTGATGGGTTTGTTGAACTGTCATCTGTAAGAGGGGAAAGGGTCCACTTCATCTGATTTGCATTCCAGGAAAAAAAAATCCAGTTATGATTAAATTGCTAATGATAAACTGTCTCTGTCTCTTTTCTGTGTAATTCAACAGAGTTGTTCTATAAAATAAGACTTTAGCTCCTGCTCTAAAGGAAAATACATCCTTTGGTTGACAATCTCATGCAGATGAAATAAACTATTCCTCAACATCCTGGGCTTTTCAGGTGATAAACCCTGTACACTTCTTAAACGAAGAGGGCTTTATTTCATACCCAGTTACAGTGGCTTTACAGGAATGAAACTACTGAATTTGAGTCTTCATCTAGCCCAGAGGAACATGACAAATGCCAATCTGGCTCAAAATCACTGTCCTCAGACTATTCATTTTCTGCATCAGTCTTTGGAAGAATCTCCACACTGTTTTTACAGACTGTCATAAGCCCAGCCCCATCGGATCAGCACGTCTATTGGTGGAGATTTCTGTGTTTTGTCTTTATTTCTGAACAAAAAATAATCTGCCTGCATTTTCCCAAGCAGTTAAAGTACACAAATAGACCAGTTACCAATGGTTACCCTGGCAAGATTTAAGAGTGATCTTTTGCCATCTTATTTTGTCACCTTTTCATGTGAAGGTCAGACCATAAGCACTTTCTTTGGATGTAACATTGCTTACACACACTCAAAGGGGAAAGAAAATAAATTACAAAATCAACAGATCCCATTTCCCTGAATGCAGCAGAAAGAGAAGAAGAAAAACAAGCAAGGTTTGATCAGTTTTGCTCTTACAACAAGCCCTGTGTTCAAGAAGTCTTCTTCCTCTTCAGGGTTAGTCTCGCAGATTCCCAGACCAGCTTCTTCCATGGGCTTCAGCCACCATTTCTGCTACCAAGCACAAGCCAGAGCTGGGTAGTTTCTCTTAAAACTTGGTTCTGTCCAAAGCCTCACATGAAGACTTCAGCTAGTACAGTTCACCTGTGTGTAGGGGCTGCTTCTTCTTGCTGCCACTGGAAAGCAGTGGTTTGTAGACCCACAGGCTACTGCAAAGCTGCAATCCTGCCCTTGGACCTCATGGCTGGTGTGTCCCCATGAGCTCCCTCCAAGGTTAGCCTCTGCCTGTCCACATCTTCTCGCATCTCCTGTGTAACCCTGAAAGAACTAGTCTGAGGAAAATAAAATGCTTTTGATTCCCATGCTTGTTCACCTTTGTCCCCTCTTAAGAGAAAGAACTTTCTCTGGTTCATAAGACTCTTCTTGTTTTGCTTATCATAGCAGCTCGTCATATTTTCTGTTGTTTTTTAATTCTTGCTGCATAACCTAGTTGATTGTTGCAATCCAGTTTTACAGACACTGTACTATCAGTATTTTATTTTAGCAAAGACCTTGTCATTTGTACTCAAAATATTTACCATCCAAAAATACTTAATTCCTTGTTTTTTTAGCATATTTCTTTTCAATACAAATGAGTTTAGCTTTTATCTTTCATAAAGGACACCTGGCACCCCACAAAATATCCCACATATATTTGCATCAGTTTTCATCTTGTCATGTTCTGACACAGACACAAAGAATAACCTGAAGTTGTCCATTAAATTTTTTTAAATTTAATTACATTTTCTAATTTGCTACCAAAATAATGCAGTCAATATATCCACCATAGAAAAATATTCTTGGATATAGCTCAGTGGTCTACAACTCCTAGGGAATGTTACAAGTCCATAAAATACTCCCAAATGTCCAAACACCTATGGGAATTGAAGGGTATGTAAAACTGCTTTCAATCAAAGAACTCCTTATACTGCAGATATCAGTAAGGACATTCATGTGAATTGTTTATTCATATAAGTGAAAGAAATATTATTTGTGAAGAACCAGTGTAAATACTAGGTGGAAAAAAATCATCAAGTAGGTAAAAAGACCCTCTGCCATTCAAAATTCCACATTTTACTTTCAAAGAAATGTCTAAAGCTGTTATGTTTATGGGCCAGGAGCAGGACACCAGCTCCAAACCCACAGTAAATGTAGGCAGCAAAAAAGAAAACAAAGATCTGTATTTCTATTATACTTTATAATACCTTTTTTGAGAATAAGGTGAGATCAGATGTATAGGGTTTTTTTGTTTAGTTTCCACAAAATTATATGGAATGCATTTAAAAACATTTTTTCCTAAGTTTAAAAAAAAAATACTTATACCTTCATTTTGTTATCACCATATGTTGTAATACATTATTTAGCAATTGGTAGCAAAGAGAATTGCTCAAAATACTAAAACAAATTGCCTAGAGAGGTTGTGGTATCTCCATCTGTGGAGACATTCAAAACCGAACTGAACAGGGTGCTGGGCGACCTGCTCCAGCTGAGCCTGTTTGAGCAGTCAAGGAGAATTGGATGATCTCAAGAGGTTCCTTCAAACCTCAATCACTCTCTAATTCTATGAAATAAATGTATGTTTACTGCTCTAAGCTGGATAAGTCCTTCAGTAGTTTGTTTGTTTTTTTTTTAACATTGTAAGCAGAACACAAGACTACTATTGTGCTTAAAATTAGACAAGCAATTAAGCAATTTGACATATCCTCATATCTCATTTCAGTGGAGAGATTTAATCTGCTTCACTTTGCTGATGCACAGAAAAAAACCAAGCTATAATAGCCCATTCGAAAATAAATCTTGTTAGGTGCCCATTAAACACGATAAATAATTTAAAATGGAAAAACGTATTCTTACATTTACCAATAATCTATGAATGCCTGTATAGAGATAAATACTGAAATAACCACCTACTTGTGCACTGGGTGGTTGCAGCCAAGAAAAAGCAGAAAATATTCAATGGGAAAGAACTTAGCTCAGACTAGACACTGAAAGTCAGGTGAGGCAAACCCCAAATTAGCATACTGCAGTCAGGGAGTCCTAAGTGTTTACAGAATGGATTGAATTTGGTAATTTATCTATTGAGCTGTAGTTGTGCAACAACACCCATGTCACTGGATAAGCCACCTGTGAACATAAAGGCACTTTGGGTAGTTGGTAGGGGAACCAACATCCCACTTCCTTTCTAGAACAGTCCACATACAAAAAAATATGCACTTAAAGCTTAGTGGAAAATGCCTTCTGGTTCAATATGGAGGCTGTGACTTTTTTTGTTGTTTGTTTGCCACGGAGTAGAATAAGTTACCCATCTATCAGCACGGAACTGGGAGAACACAGTAATATAATCTTTAGGTTGTTTCTTGGACTGTAATTACTGAGGCTCTTGTTTGCTTCTTATTTTATTAGTAGAAACCAACATTAAAAAAAAAAAAAAGTGTTCTCTAAACAGAAAGGATTTCAAGAGCAGTAAGCCTAGTGCCTTCAGCAGTGCCAGCAGTACAAATAGCAGAGTGGCAGCTAATCCACATGCACTCAGAAACAAAAAGGGCAGTTACTAATGCTTATCAGTGTTAGTCCCATCCACACCTGCTTGGCTGCAAGACCTTCAGCCAATCAGTCAGTAATGAAATGAATAGCAGGAGGAGGAGAGCAGAGGAACAGAACAGAGAAAAGCTGTGATACCAGCACACGTCCTTCCCCACTGATGTTAACAGGAACAGAACATTTTAAACAGGGCTTTACATGGTCACTTAATTTCAGGACTAAGGATCTCTCTGTACTGTATCAGCTTCTCAGGATCACCATTTGTTGTGAGGTTTTTTTTTGTACTACTCTATCTCTCTTTACACCTTGCCTTTCCTACTCCCAACATTGTCAGCATTTCTATCTTGGCAGCATCAGAGCAGAGAAAGCACAGAAAGAAGAGAATCACATGGAAGAGATGGTTTTGGCAGGGCTATGCAGGGCTGCCTTCCTAATCCAGCAAACACAAGGTGTTACTGATGTATTCTATTGAAAAATATTAGCTGAGTGAAAACACATCCCATGCTAAATCCAAAGGCTGCTGAGCTGAAGCTTTCTCTCATAGCCTTCAGCTTTCACTCTCACTCTGCAATATGAGATAAAGTTTTCTTTGCCTTATAACAACTTTTAGAAAGACAATAAGCATAAGGAGCCAGTGTGCTCAGCAATTTGACCTGCCAAGCCAAATGACACGTGTCCTCCTGAACTGTGAGCTAAGTTACAGAGCATCTATGCACCAAAGGGGAGCTTTGATATCTCTTCTAACAGCTGTGGGATGAAAGTACTGATTGGCAAGGAAATTTTGCACAGATATATAAACAAGGCACTTAATTCCTCTAGGCTCCTTGAAAAAGCCAGTCTGAACCTGTTCCTGTGGAGTAATCTTTCCATGATTACACTTGAGGAATCCTCTGATTTTCCCACTGGGGTTTCTGAGTTCACTCAAGGAAGAAATTATGGCACCAAAGCTTTGTAGTCAAAAAGCTTGGCAGTGTTTCAGATGTACCATTTGCACAAAGTTGGTCATGATGTGACTGTCCATGAACAAAGATCAGCATGCTGGTATTTGCAAAATGAAAACCACCCTGTCTTTGATGAATTTGTCAGTGAAAACTTCATTGCACTAGCATTTTGTCCAAGCAGTCTGTTCTTAAGACGACCTAAAGGCTAATGCAATACTTCCAGAACTGATGTTCAAATCCTCATACAATGATTGAGCAATATCATACAGGTAATGGAAATTTAAGGAAATCTTTAAGTAAAGTAATATTGCAGCATTAACATCTGACATTTTCTAAAGATATAAGCTGCTCAGTAGTACATACATGTTGGATATAATACTTGGACTAACAAATATTGAGAAAAAAGAAATGTCAATTGTCACCTTATTCAGCTTTATTCTTCAAATTCCTCTGTCTTGAAGCATGATGGACACACAAATTTTCTATTGTAAAAGGTCTGTTTAAGTCATCTTAAGCATTTTTTAAACTTCTAGGAATTATTGTTCAAGATAGATATTTCAGCCTTTTCAGTTATGCCTTGAGAGTGTATTCTGTAGCCATAAAGAAGAAGAGATTTCTCTAGCTATTTGTGACAAACCTACAAAAGATTCTTGTGGGATTAAATTTTCTCCTCGAACAAGTAGAATTCATTATAGCTCAAAAACTATTATTCAGCCTTTCCTGCGCAGACACAATCCAAAACCCTATAAATAAAAACCTGAAAAAAATTAAAAACTGAAAAACCTTTAGAAATTTAAAAAATAAAATAAAACAAACCAAAAAAACCCACAACACTTCTGCATGCTAATCCTTCTGTAGTAAGACTGCCTGCTCTTTAGAGGCTCCAGCTGACAGTCTGGTATACTAATGCAAGAGCAGTTGAAGTAGACAGGTTGGACTGTGATTTACAGTGGCTTGGAAGATGATACTTGCTCTCTCCTCTTATTTCTGCTTCAGGGACCTTGTTCACTGGAGGATGGATAGCACAGAACACAGGACACCGTAACCTTTTACACTGCTGGAGCAAGATTCAGCAGAGTTTGATCTACTTGTGACCTGATTAGATTTGTCAATTTAAGCATTAAAACCTAGAGCTGGAACGATTGTATCTATCAGTTTGCAACAATACAATACAAAACGAGGAAATCTCTCCACATTGAGGAAGCCACGATCTGTTGGCAGAGACTTCAGCAAGAACTGGCAAATTGGTTGTGTTTTGGTCTCTACCAACTACTTCAGGAGCTATGTTTGCTTGAACATATTATAGTTTGCTGCTGACATATGTCAGCATGAAATTACAACTCCTCAGAAAGAAAGAAAAAAAAAGTGCAAGATGAACTAAGCTCATAAGCCACATCAAATTCACACTCACTGAAATTTCTCCTAACCTCTGCCAAACACACTGATCCACTGACAACACCAACACCAACTCATCTAATGCTCTTAGCATATTCATCAGTCATCCAACTACTTTTATTTTTAAGGAGGTATTTGTACCCGATTTGTTTCTTATCTATGTGGCACCACAGATAATTCACATTCAGTGAAAAAAACCCAACCAAAACCCAGAAAATACTATATACATAAGGCAGGCTGCGTGCATAGAAAGGTGTTATTTTATTGTTAGAATGAAAGATCATGCCACTGAAGAAAACAAAGATATTCCTCAAACCACCACAGAGATTCTTCCAGGATAAGATTTTCAAGGCACTATGTAAGCACAGTATGTGCTTACAAGGAAAGACACATGATTGTGTTGGAAAAATACTGAGCATCTTCAAGCTACTCTGCAGAGAAATTTGCAGTATTATGGCCATCTGTTTTAATTGAAAGGTAATGTTGGGTACTGCATTACTGAGAGTTCATGGAACAAGAGTATATTGAAAAAAAAAAAGTCAAATGACAATAATAAAAAGCTCATATGTTTTGTTAAAGTGTTTACCCTCTCTGGGGTATCACATCCTATTGGTTAAATAACATTGCAGCTTTTCCTCATTACATTCTATGAATTTTCTTTTTGGCTGATTTTTCTGCAAGTCAGCAGGAATAAAGGAATTTGTCAGTCACTATTTTTTTACTGTCTCTCTCCAAAGCAGTTCAGTGCCCATCTAGCTGAGCCACTCACTAAAACTCAAGAAACAAAACATAAATCTGCTTGTCTGATTTAGTGGCTCATGGGGTATTTTGAAGTTTGATTCAAAAAGGAAAATAAAACCATCATAGCTCATCTTCTATTTCATTTTAAATAATTCAATCTTTTATGCATTATATTTTACTCACTTGCTCTAATCCATTCATTTGCTTTCTTATTTTTATTGCTTATGAATGTAATGATCATGAACTAAGCTGGTATGAAAGTCTCAGTGAATGAAACTCACTGTTTGGTTCTTGTATCAGTGTTTGGTGCAATATCCTGTAGTTATCCATGTTGGACACATCAAGGGCAATGACAGCAACAGGTTGCTGCATCACTGCAGCCAGTCCAAATCCAGCAAAATCTGGATCTGTTTCAATTATGCTTTTGCCTTTTGGCGTCATTCAAACAAGAATCCATTTATCTATGCAAAATAAATTCTTCCTAATTATTCTCCCTATAACCACTTGCTAGCACAGATGGAAATGTTTGGGCCATATACCAGAGAATCAGGTAGCCTCAAAGCAAAGGGGGATCAGGTCCTATCTCTGTGCACAGTGGAGAATTTGGGCTTTGTAGACCACAGGATGCTTACAGGTCCTAGCAAGAAGGATGGAAAGTGAAACAATTAGTGCTAGCCATAATCCCCTTTCTGTGCTCTGGATGTCTCTGTGTTAGAATAAGAAAGAGGTGTGTGTCAGATCCCACAGGCTCACTTTTCAGAAGAGCTCAGCACTTCTCATTTTGTGCTCTGGAGTCATGGAACAATCGAATCATAGAATGTTTTGGATTGGAAGGGTCCTTAAAGATCATTTATTTCCAACTCCCCTGCTACAAGGCAAGAACAGTTCACAGAAGACCAGGTCACTCAAAACCCTGTCTATCCTGGCCCTGATCATTTCAGTGGATGAAGCATCCACAGCTCCTCTGGGCAACCCATGCCAGTGTCTCATCACCCTCAAGTCAAGAATTTCTTCCTAATACTAATCTTAATTTACCCTCTTTCAGTTTGAAACCATCCCCTCTTATCTTGTCACTACATATCCAAAGCAAGTTCACCCTTCTGAGCAGGTGACTGTGTGAAGGACATTGCCATTTAAGCAGTCCAGCAAAAAGCCTCACTCTGCTCTCATTACAGCCACTGTGTACATCCACTAAAACCTACCCTTCTCATATTAGGGGAGAACAAGGCTCACTTGTTCACATTTCAGCTGAAAGTTACGATTTTTCCTTAAATAGGGAATACATTTTCAAGGTTTGGGGGCAGAAGTGACATTGATCTGGGGCTATACTGGAGAAATGAAATCCTGATCCTCACTCAGTGATGAGGAAGTTCATGCCACAACAGGCAATGTTAATAGGTAGTACAGATGCTATATGTCCAGCCCAGAAGCAGCAGCAGAATGGTTAACATTTTCTGATATCAGAGCATTCCCTGGTGCTAAAACTTTTTTACAGACCCATGATCTGTGTTGAGGAAGAGAGGCATGCCCTCCCCAACAGTTTGCCAACATGACCATCAGTTTGATATTTGTAAGGCTATCTACAAATTGCTACCTTTCACTTTTGATTAGAGAAAAAATGCGTCTTCCTTTCTATTTTGATTTAAAATCAAAATATTTCTCTGCAGCATTACCTTACTCAAATGAACTCTTAATTGCAAGTCTTTTGATGCAGTATAATCTCTCTGAGAGTACTTTAAAATGTAAATTATGAAAAATCTCTATCAGTTTCTAAGAACTAGAGGCTCATGGTGCCTAACTAGTGTGGGTTTTCCATTAATGCTTGATAGAGAAATGAAGTTTCAAACTCTTCATTATTCTGATCAGAGGACTCATCATATTTATATTCAGATAACTGTGAATGGGAAGCTTACTCACACAGGAAAACAACATGGGTCATCAGATTTAGCTATGTGCTTGCAATTTATATTCCCCAGTGAACATGAGTTATGTTCACATTATATTCAGAAGAAGTACCCTAGAAAGCCACAAAAGGGAAGGCAGAAGAAAAAGCATTGCAATCATTAGAGATGCATGGCAGTTGTATCTTCATCTGAGTGACAACACTTAGGCCCTTTCCTTCCATTTACATCTGAGAATAAAAAAAGGTACATCTTCCAAAAGGAGGTCTGAGAGTCCTCTTACCACTATTACGGATCTCTGATAACAAAAGAGGTTACCTCATCTTGGTAGATGGCTTGATTGATACTGTAAAATGAATCCCTGACTAGCTGAAGACACTGGATATCTATCTGGTAAGGTCGCCACACTAACTCACAGAGATGGAGTGGATCAATGTCCTCACAGGAATATACACTGTGGGGCAGTAGGAAAATGCTGTTCTGATGGTCTAATACAGAGCAAGAAAGTATTAAATTAGGAGTGAGAAATGAATAGCAGGTAAAATAGCCATACATTCTTAGAGTAACAAGGTAGTTTTGGTAGTTGTTGAACAAGGAGCAAATAAATCTGAGGGCTAACAAATTCAAATTATTACATCTCTTGCAGTTGGTATTAACTATTATGATTAAAAAGAAGCAGCTTGTGCAGGCAAGAATCTCACTGCAATGAGCAATCCAGGAGAGAACTGTATCACAGTGACTATGATTTTCATGTGTGTATAGTAACTGGATTACAAAGAGAAGACCCCAGAGATGCAGACATGTTTAGTTTAGAGGCATGTTTAGTTTGTGCCACTTAAATCAGCTAAATTTTGCTTCATTGTGCAAGTAGCATGAATGCTTCATTTTAAACAACTCTGAATTAATGGAAGCACTTTTGTTGACTCAAGATGGAGAAGGTTTCACATCTCGGGTGAGCAAGATATGAGAGAGAAGTGCAAATCCAGGGATCTCATTTCAAGCATGGTGACTCAGTGAGTTGCAATACAATGAGAATAAAGATTTACTTCCTCCAGCATACTTTCATTTTGCTTTTTTTTTTCCTCAACCCTATCTCCAAAGTAATCTGGACACACTGATACCAGCATTGATATTAATGTCACATTGAAAACCCTGTCAAAAGAAATGATAGACAGGGGGATACCTGGTGCACTCTAATGAAATAAAAACCTTTTATAATCTAGACATGAATAACTCTTTTTCCAAGGTGTACTTGAACTCATATGTCCCTTGATGCTGCCTAACAAATAAATGGCATCCTAAAAGCAAGTGCCTGATAGGATATATGAAAACCAAGGGATATCCTGCACAAGGTCTATTATTTCTTTAAACTTTCAAGATGGTGTGTGCTCAGGTGTCTTGACAAGCCCTATAAAACCAGTTCACACACTTCCAGATCTGACAATTCAGCAGACTTCAAACATTTAAGTCTTTTTTGTTTGTTCATTCTGAAGCTGTGGACTAAACTGCTTGTCTCACCTCTTTTCTACTCTGTCTCATTCCGGAGAATTAATTTATAATTGAGATCTCTTAAGAATTAGTATTTACAGACAAAGGAAAGCCCAAAAAGTTAGAAAACTTTTAAATGAAGCATCTAAAATTATCCTTAGTGGATGAGTAAACACCAAACACCCTTTATGTTTGAGAACCTGAGAGTACATATCTCTTGCGCCTGCAAATCTTTCACATACTGGTATGAGAAGAACTCCTTGCTGATGTCTGTTCCCAGCCATCAGAAGTTACCAGTCTTCCACAGAAGTGGAATTATAGTCTCAGTCTGCAGTTTTAGTTTGTGCTCACAAACAGAAGTAGCATGGAGGCGAGTTTTCCTCCACAATCCACCTTCTGGAGGCTGCAGCATATCTAAAGAAATGTTGTAGACATTGCAACGCCGCAGCTAGTTCATACTTTGGGTCCTGCACACCCTGGAGGGAATTTAATTCAGGAAATATCTGGGACTTTGTCTAAATAATCATCATCTATCTGGCTTGATCAGCTCTCTCCAGGCAGCTTTGAAAAGGCTGTAGAGACACATGTATTCTTCTCTACAAGGCACGAGGAATATCCACAGTAGTTTAGTGGCAATTATAGTTCAAACACTTCTCATACAGAATCAATCTTAGCCATGGGCAAAGATATAAACTACCTATTAACAATGGGATACAGTTCTAGTCTCTGGGCTACCTGCCACAATATGAGACACAACTCAGAAAACAGATTCATGTGAAAAATTAACCATGTCTAACAAAGAAACTGGAAAACAAAGAGGTCTTTCTGTTTGTGCTCTCTTTTATGTGGGCAAAGGCTGCTAAAGCAAGAGAGGAATAAAGAAGTGCAAGATTTCACACTTAATTAATCAGAGCCATGTTGTACTTCTGGTAATGAAATGGTGATCTCAAGCTTAGTGAAAAAGAAAATCAGACTCATCTATCTAGAGAAAATATATGGTAATTATCTGGGTACAGTGCCCTGATTTCAATAACATCATGTTACCCTGTAGTGAAATGAGGCAACCAGGTGCCACTAATTGCCAGGTAGTGGCCATGAGCTGCATTTTAGCCAATATATGAGCAGAAGATGAGTGAATAATCAAATTCCTGCATTCCTGCCACACAATTTCCGAGTTCTGGTTTATATAAAAATTCCAAACACTAGAAGATGCACCTGTGTTGCAAAACAAATCTCTTTTAGGGAACGGCACTCCAAGGTCCAACCAGATGTTCCAGCAGAAACTCACGAATAGTGCTCTGAGTCTATTGCCCTCAGGGCTGACCAGCCTGGATCAGTGCTATTGCTCCAAAAGCAGCCAATCTCGCTGCTGGCTTGCTCAGGACTGAGCTGAGCCTGTGCTTGGAAGCTCACCTTTTATTGGCCCCCTAATCCTGCTCATGCGCAGTGGGGGCCTGCCCTAATCAGGCACAGGTGGGCTTAACACAAGCTCATGCCCACTGCCTGGTAATGAGTGGCACCTGGTTGCCTCATTTCACTACATGACCCTTCTGAGTTTGTCTCCACAAAGGAGTCTCTGCAGAGCAGCCCCAGATTCCAGCTTTGCTTGGCAGAAATACTTGCTGAAATACCCTGTGAGAATTTTGCCCAGAGCTAAGGCAGCTGGCAGAGAGGAAGCTTAAAGAATCTATATGGATATATTGTGCAAAGTGGTGTATGTCTAGAAGGAATACATAAAGGACGAATCCAGATTTTTATTGTTGAGAAAGAAGTCCAATATATATTAATAATGATGCAGAAAAGAAATAAACAAACCAAGCCAAACCCTAGGGAATATTTTGGAGCTTGATATAAAGTATATAATTTTCCAGCAATCGAGTCAATCAGAATTTTCTTTTGTAGATTTTTTTGATGATAAATATTCTGATTGATCTTTTTAATGCAAATACTGTGCTAGCAGAGAAAGAACATGCTGCTCCTTCGAGTCGGGAGCACTTTCCACTAGCTATCTGATCATGGGTGGAGGATTTATTGAATAATACATTGCCTAGTGCCAATAGGTTTGCAAAAGCTCAATAGGTCCTTATTAGTGCCTCAGAATTTTGCAATACAATAATTAGGCTTTGAGTGGAACAGAGACATTTTTCTGCATTCTGCTAAGTGTCACCTAATGATTTTGTAAAGTTCTGGCTGTTCTCAGTTTCTTCAAATATTCTGATTTGTTAAGATCCATGGGCTATATGCTTGCAAGTCTTGATAAGTCAAAAATGTCATCTATGGTAAATTCTGACTGAATAGAGTATGCAGAATTAAGACCATAGGTAGTGTATGACAGTGAATATTATTCATTTCATACATAATCTAAAAAAAAAAAACAAACCTCCTATAAAAATGCAGGCTACCTCAAATAGTCTCTTAAAATTTAGTATTTCTCTATGTCTGCCTGCCAGGGAATAAATTATTAGCACATTATATGGAGCTTGCATAAGCTGAGTATGTCTGGAAAAAAAAGCATTAGCTGAGAAAGTGAATGTGGACCATAAATCTCCTTTCTAGCTACCTCATAAATTCTAGGGAGTGGTCCTCTCAAAAGACCCAAAAGGGCAAAACTGTACTTTAGATTGGAGATGTAAACAAATTTAGCACACAAAAGAAGTCAGTGCAGTATTACAAGCATGAAAACATAAAGCCCAGTTTAGTTCCAAAGTTCTTTTGCACAGTCCAGCTGTAAATTACTTCAGTTTCTGCAAGGATGTACTTTGGAGATGCTGGTATATGTTGAGCTGATGTATATAAGGGTAAGACACAGCTGATTTAAGCGAGATCAGATTACCTCTTCCTCTAAAGATGTATAAAGTATCTGTCAGTATAACTGACTCAGATAGCACTTATTCTGCTGTAACGCAAACATAAAGCCTACTCAGATTCAGCCAGTAACTAATAGCTTTCTAGGGGGTGGAAAAATATCAGTTCCATATCAGACACCATAGAATAGTGATGGGTGATCTGAAGAGAACTCCTGCAGGACTCATAGCATCATGTGATGTGATACCACAGAAGCTATGGTCACTTCTACCTGATGTGCACTCCCACTCTGTTGGGAGAAAAACATTCCTCTCAGTGCCTGAGTGAGTTACAAGTAGCCACAACTACTCCTATCTGTCTACAATCTTAATAAAACATTCTATGCACTGAGGCCACATCCTTCCCCAACTAATCCTTCCCCATTCTTCCCTATTCCAAATCTTCGTTGAATTATTTGCAAACTATTAAATGTTAAGGGAGGGTGAATCTGTTTTGCTAATTATTGGGCTCCGTAGCACAATACTTCCACACACCCACATGGTTCTGGGTTAGATAATTTTCTTTCCTGAATTTTCCTCTCTCCCCTAGATTTTCAATATTATTGCTGGGATACCATGTAATATCTAAATAGCATGACTGGTTAGGAAGCATATGCATATTAAAAGACCTGAAATATCTTCCTGCCTTTGACCTCCACATCACACAACTTGTCTAAGCCTTATTTTCTCTAAAGATAAAATGTCATTCTTAATAACATTCCTAGTAAACTGCTGTGACAGCTACAGATGAATCATGCTATTTAACAGCAAAACACAAGGAATGAGCTGTAGAAATATGAACAATACAGGAAAACAACAATCATGACACACACAGCCTGACTAAACTACAAGATCAGAATAAGTGGACAAAACTGGCTGGTATCCAATACAACTTGCAGGATAATCAAGGAAAGGACAGAAAAGCATATTGTTACAGGTGGTTTTATTTACAGAGATGAAACTGTAATTGTGCCTAGGTAAAGTGTCATTTCTGATACTAAGAAAAATAATCTCATCTTATAATATACATGTCATTCTGCATAAATCTATATCAATCCTGAGGGAGGCAATAAACACTATGAAGTCATTCTTTCCAGCTTCAGTATTTCCCTATTTTATCAAAACCAGGTCAAATAGACTATCCACTCTATGCCTCATATCTGCAAGTAAAAGCTCTGAAATACCATTTATAACAAATTCTCTGGCTTGTTTTTAGCACAAACTTGTTTCTTAACTATTATCTTTCCAGCTTTAAAGCCTTAAAATATGTAGGGCAATAGTAGCCTGTGTAACAGCTAAAGCATTAACTTTAACCCATTTATCCATTAAATTGCATATTTATATAGACTTGCTCTGAAGTACAGTTTCTGGGAAGGTATATTAGTAAACACCAGAAAGGGTCCAGTCCAGCAGATATTCCAAAGAAATAAAACCAAAAACTTTGTCCTTTCACTTCACCAGCAGAAGGACCCATGGAAAAGTGTAGATTTCATCCCACGTGGATTATTATAAATGGTAATTAATTTTGAACAAATCATTATATTTTCTTGTGCTGTAGCTGACGCCAGTGCATTACAGCACATCATGCATTACAGGGATGGAAGGAGGACCCAGGAAACTCCAGGTCTGTCAGCCTGACCTCAGTGCCTGGCAGGGTTATGGAGCAGATCATCCTGGGGGCAATCACACAGCACCTACAGGATAGACAGGGGATCAGACCCAGCCAGCACGGGGTTAGGAAGGGCAGGTCCTGTCTGACCAACCTGATCTCCTTTTATAATGAGGTGACCTGCCTGGTGGATGAGGGGAAGGCTGTGGATGTGGTCTGCCTGGACTTCAGCAAAGCCTTTGACACCATCTCCCATAGCATTCTCCTGCAAAAGCTGTCAGCCCAGGGCTCAGACAGGGGCACTCTGTGCTGGGTTAGGAACTGCTGGAGGCCCCCAGAGAGTGGTGCTGGATGGTGCTGATCCAATTAACGGCCGCTCACTAGTGATGTCCCCCAGGGATCAGTACTGGGCCCGGTTCTGTTCAATATCTTCATCGATGATTTACATGAGGGGATTGAGTCCATCATCAGCAAATTCACAGACATCACTAAGTTGGGGGGGAGTGTGGCTCAGCTGGAAGGCAGGAGGGCTCTGCAGAGGGACCTGGACAGACTGGAGAGTTGGGCTGATTCCAATGGGATGAGGTTTAACACGGCCAAGTGCCGGGTCCTGCACTTTGGCCACAACAACCCCATGGGGAGCTCCAGGCTGGGGACAGAGTGGCTGAGAGCAGCCAGGCAGAAAGGGACCTGGGAGTCTGGATTGACAGGAAGCTGAACATGAGCCAGCAGTGTGCCCAGGTGGCCAAGAAGGCCAATGGCATCCTGGCCTCTATCAGGAACAGCGTGGCCAGCAGGTCCAAGGAAGTGATTCTGCCCCTGTACTCAGCGCTGGTGAGGCCACACCTCGAGTCCTGTGTCCAGTTCTGGGCCCCTTGGTTCAGGAAGGAGATTGAGGTGCTGGAGCAGGTCCAAAGGAGGGCAACCAGGCTGGTGAAGGGACTCGAGCACAAACCCTATGAGGAGAGGCTGAGGGAGCTGGGGGTGTTGAGGCTGGAGAAGAGGAGGCTCTGAGGAGACCTCATCACTCTCTACAACTCCCAGAAAGGAGGTTGTAGCCATGGGGGGGTTGATCTCTTCTCCCAAGTAGATACCAGTAAGACAAGAGGGCATGGACTTAAGCTCTGCCAGGGGAGGTTTAGGCTGGATATTAGGAAAAAATTCTTTACAGAGAGGGTGATCAGACATTGGAATGGGCTGCCCTGGGAAGTAGTGGATTCTCCATCCCTGAAGTTTTTAAGAAGAGACTGGATGTGGCACTCAGTGCCATGGTCTGGTAACCACAGTGGCAGTGGATTAAGGGTTGGACTCGATGATCTCTGAGGTCCTTTCCAACCCAGATGATTCAGTGATTACCTACACATTTTGTACACTACCTGGGAGGCAAAAAGAAATGAAAAATCCTAATCCATCACATTTGAAGGAACCTAATAATGACTGAGGCTGAATGTGCAAGTGAGGCAGGGAACTTTTCTGTAAAAAAATTGATATTAGATTCAAAGTTATTCTGAACATCTTCTAATAAATAAAGACCTGCCTGTAAAGGGGACCAGCAATGAGCATGAAACTAGGGCAGTGTTTTCTCCTGCTTCTTTGTCTTGTGTGAAAAAATAAAAAAGGATAACTTTTGGTTTCCCTACTTAAAATTCAAAATTTATTTACCTTAGTAAAATACAATAACAAGGCACTTCATGCAAAAAGGGTGGTGTGAAAACCAAGAAAAAACATTGGATTAATGAGAGATATTTTATGCTTTGTTTCTTTAAAAATTTGACAGCTCCAGTGACTGATATTTTGAGGGAGAGGGTTGGGGTTTTTTACCACTTTTGTCTCACAGTGTAAAGTGTGGGAACTTGTAATATACATGTTTAAGATTTCTAGTATGTATTCCAAAAAATAAGAATCAGAAGTGTTTCTGACATTTTTATTTTTCAATAGCAGAGGAAAATTCAACATGTATAAGAACCTTTCCAGTCTTTCTTACTCATTGCAAGAGAAAAATGGAAAGGAAAAGTTCAAATGGTTTAAAATCTCCTGATGGTCACCTTGAGCATTTACAGAGACAGTAAATACAGTATTTATTTTACCCTGGATTTCCAGCAAAATGTAAAGAAGACCTTGGATTTCATCTGACTTTTGGTCCTTAGAGTAAAATAGAGCATATTTTTACACTAAATTCTAACTGTTAATATCTGAATATTCTATGAAATAAAATGATTATACCAGCCTTCTTTAAAAAGACTATGCTTAAAAAAACTTAAAATATTAGTTTAAGTACCTAACCCAATTTAGTCTGTTCACAACTATATTCTAATGGTGTATGAACTAATACTTGAGAACTGTCAAAAGCACTCCTTCCAGTTATCAAGATGTCCACCAATACATACAAAACATCAGCAGCCTTGTTTTTTTAACAGTACATCTTTTCTGTAACATAACAGAATATTGCAATGTTACCAGGTTATTCCTAAGCAGTAAGCAGTGTTCCTTAGACACTTCCAGAAAGTCTAGATGCTTTTGTACTGTAGTGACTAAATTAAATTCTTCCATCTACTGCTCTCTAATGTGGACACAATGTTTGCCTTACTGTTCTTTATGTTAGGGTGAGGAAAGCACATGCCTATGGATTTATTTGTTCTGTTAGTGTTGATTTTTTTCCAAAAATGGTTGTGATGTTTTCCAGTAAAGTATTTTAAGTATCTATGCCATATTTGAAGAGGTATTTGAACTTAAAAAGATCATCTGAAAGACTTGGTGTCAAGTGTTTAAAATCACTGTTTTGTGATAAGAGTTGCCAGCCCTCAGGAAATAAGTGCAGGCTTTGGCATGGACCTGAATATGATTTGGACTGTATTCAACTTCTCAGTTTCATATAGTGTCCTTATAAAGTCTGATTATTTAGCTCTGAATGTAGGTTCTTATGCCAAAGCACATACTGAAATAATTCCCAATAATCATTGTTACATGCATACTGCTGAGTCGTTGTTGATTCAACTGAGAATCAAGAAAACCAGACAAAAAGAACTAGATATTCAGCCTTTGCTTGCTCAGGAAGATATCCCCACCCACTGCCACCACCAGAAGCCAGAACAACTATTCAGCAGATTTGGTCTATGGCCATTTCCATGGCAAGACACCAAGCCATGAATTATGGCAGCTTCTTAACGCTGCCATTCTTACTATCATCCTACTCAAATCAGATGGAAGAAAAATATGATCAGCAGTTCTCATCTCAATATTTCAGTCTTTGAGCATCTGCTACAGAAGAGAACTACAGGCATTTCTGAAGCCACTGTGGATCTGCAGCCAGCTTCTCAGTGAGTCACTGGAAGACCAATAGCCACGGCCTGGGAAAAAAAATAACCTTAAATTTCTTATTCAATAGAAAACACTTATCTTAAAAGGTCTGGACAATAATTTTGGATTATTAATTTCAGCTGAACGCCTGAAAACATAAGAAGTCTGTGGATGTCTCTTCATTTTTTTGCTTTCTTTTATACCTTGTTCTCCTTTGATAAAAGGGAGAGACATAGTAAAAGGCAAAGAGAAGTGAACAAAAACCATTGTCATTTTTTCTAATTGAAAAAGTGAAGGATTTTAAGGATCTGCAAGTTTAAAAAAAGTACATGAGAATGCACTGCAAATCCAATTTACCAGTTTATTAACTGCTCACAACCACAAGTGAAAAATTCATCATCTAGTCCCATACTGCTAATACACAGAGGCTGCAATTAAACTGGACACTTGGCTATAGCCCCACAAGTTTAAAAAATGACTGGCAATGTAATATGTTTGAAATGCCAGGCTGTGAGCACTATTTCTGTCTGCAGGTTATTCTTCCATATCCAGCTATAATAGCTTCATCTATAAATTTGGACCTTCCAGGCTACATATTCATAACCTTTTAAAATCTCCTTGCCCTAAAACTAGTTTTGTCCAAAGCCTCTGCCTCACCACCAAGGAAGAAGTCAGGTCTTTATGTGTCAGATGTCTACAATCAGTAATATCATAGCTTTTCTACAGCTATGATATCAGCTTACTACCGATGAAATAGATTACATATAGCCTGCCCATGTACCTATACATACATATGTACTTAAAACGGCATCTCTTGCTTGCTCTGCAGCATTTTTCTTTAGAGTTTTATGTCAATATCTTTGGCAAAATTTCCCCTCCTTCCCGCTGTTTTGCAGTATGCTATGAAAATGCTACTCACTGCCCATCTGCAAGGTGGCTGAATTTGAGCAAACTTGTAAGCACAGACTGAGCAATGTAAAGCAACGAGTGTACCAGATATTTGCAAAATGGCATATAAATTAATGCTGCTATTCTGCATTTTCATTTAGTAAGCCACACGACTCTATTTCAGCCAGTAGAAGAGCCTAAACACTGCTTTATGACAACTATGCATAATTTGCTATTCATTTCTTCTTTATAATGCTGATCCTCCACATTTACTTTGCTCTTCAGATCTGATTGAGAGCATCTCCAAGTCAAATCTTCTGTTGCCTTCTGGCATATATAAATTTACTTATTTATTTTCCTATATGCTGTCTATCTTCAGTTTCCTATCCACAGTGCTGGAGCTCTATTATGCAGCTGAAAAACCTTACAGGCAAAAGATAGAACATGAACTGCAATTTGTGAGGTGAGTGAATCAAATGTAAATATTATGAACAGAGTTTCCTAAGCCATGTTTAAACTTCAGCTCTGAATTTTTTTTTTTTTTTTTTTTCAGGTGTGATGAGTAGAGAAAGACCTTTTGGTGACTACCAGGAGTGCTGAATATATGGAACAGCCCTTGTGACAGCTTGATCAATTTTTCATAAAATAATAAAATAAAATACCATAAAGTTAAATAAAAAAATAAATAAAAAATAAAATAAATTTAAAAATAAAAATAAGTAAAATAAATAAAATAAAATTAATACAAGCCTAGTGTAATGTTAACAAACAGGCTACTGCATGATACCTTGCATGGCTGAGCCTATTCTTCTATCGCATCCTACAAGTATGACTCAAATTCTGTCTGATCAATACCTGCCTGAAAATACCAGCTTTCTATCATTCATAACAAAGTGCTGAAGGCTACATTATTAATGACTAAGAGCATGAAATGCTGTTAGAAATCTTCAGGTTTTCATAGCATTATTTAGACACTAAAGGCAATTACTTGATCCAGGTGCCACATTAGAGAACAAAATGGTGTTAGAGATCAAATTACTCCCAGGGAATAATTTTGCTCCTTTCAGTGAATTTACTGATTGTTTTTTGGTTTGGTTCAGGTTTTTTCTCTTGATATCAGTGGCTGTGATTTCAACTTTAAGAGTGTAATCATTTCAATGGTTAGAATACAATGGAAACCAATTTCCATAATCATTACTGTTACCCTCCAGTCAGTCACTCCAAAAATTTAAAAGAAAAAACATAACCTCACAACAAAAAAATGAAAACAGTTCCTACCAGTTCCTACTTTCATATAAGATCATTACTTCAGACTACAAGGTTTATTTTTATCATTTCAGTGTTACACTCTCTTCCTTGTCTGTTGCTTGCAGTTAGAGCATACTACAGTTAGAAGTATCCACACCATCTCTTGTCACAAACCCCACACACAAAAGATAAATTAAGTCCCTTCAGTATTAAAATTCCTACTGGAACTTTCTAGCCCCTGGTAAGGTTTTGTTTCCATGTAAGAATGAGTTGGAGTTTTCCTGAGATGCAATCACTTCCCTTCCATAAACAAAATGGAATTTACCTATATTAGGTTTTTCTAATGTGTTTCAACATGCATTTTAGGAAAATTAATAACAGAAAACCATGTCTCTGATGCAGTAACAGATGCACGGTACATGAATTAGGGAAGGTTAAAAAAATGTATATAGGAATTATCAGTATTATTACCTCCTACTGTGGGAACATGGTACATTTTACAACTTGGAAACGTAATGGGTTATCAACTGCAGTTCATATTTCAATAACAGAAGGACAATATCCAGTGACAAAATAAACCAGGATGTGGTGTGTAGATTAAGCAACTTTAATACAGAACTTCTATATTATAAATCAGATTTGTTTAGGTTAGTAGTACACATCTTTACACAAAACACCTACTAGAAACCCTTTCATTGTAACTTTGCCCTCAGTTTCTCTATAAGGACAATGCTAGTAAAAGGATAAACTGTATAAAACAGTGTCCTTGTTGGGTTTGGACCACAACATGTCCTGAATGCATGTTTTCTGTTGAAAATAACTTGCAGAACTCCCTGTTTATTTTCCTGGTGGATATGTACCCTCCGTATGTATGTGAGTGTCATCCCGTCTGCATTACTTCCTGTTAATGTGTAATAGTAAACCTCACAACTGGAGAACTTCTGGAGGATGGGACCAACTTCTTTGTCTCAGGGCCCCCAGGGGAGATAACCATTCACCAAGAGCCCCATGCTGCTTGCCAGCAAGCTCGTGTTGCAGTAGTTGGCATCGAGCAGCAATGCAAACCCACTAGGCAGGATGGGTGGCCGAGAGCCTGCAAAGGACCTGCCCAAGACTGACCAGAAACTGGGCCAAATTCAATCCCTGTCTCAGACCATCTCTCTATGACCTCGTGGGTTTTGGCAGAAGAGGCTTGTACAGTATTCTTTGAAGTGAACATGCAAACTGGCTACACACATGAACTTCTGGCTATGGTGATCCTGAGGTAAATTTGCATATTTACATAAACAATGTCTTCTTAAATTCTTTCCTTCATCTGTAAATATAAAAGTTTAGAAAGGAATAGCTCCTTCCTGAGTAAAAAACTATCAGCTCTGTATTTCAGAAAGTTACTCACATGCCCTACTTTAAAAAGTTCATTTTGGAGGGTAAGAGTGCAGAGCACAGAAGAGGGGGGAAAATGGGCATGTTTGAAAATTATTTAACATGTTCCCTTGGGTACTCATCGGGCCATTACATTTATACTCCACAAACTTGTAGTCATCCTTCTTTGTCATTCTAGGCTGCTCACAGATGTCACAATTTATTTAACATTCTACAATGATTTTGACAGTGTATACACACATGTGACAATTTCAATATGAATACTGAGGAAATATTATATTATATTCCATTCCACAGACCAGTATAAAATGAAAACCAAATTCTTAGGTTTTATCATATTAAAAAAAAAAAAAAAAGTACTCAAGACAAAGTATTGGTGTTATATTCACAAAATATAGCAAAGCTGCAAAACAAAAAGAGCAGGTTGCAAAAGTAATCAAAACAGATGCAATGAATTACAGTACTTGGGGGGGGGAAAAGTATTCATAATATCATTTAAATATATGGTTAATAATACCATTTCTTCTTTTTGTAATTGGATCATTTAACTTCTCTGAATAGTGCCTAGATTACAGTTCTTATGACGAACACACCACCCTCAGCAAGGTTTTTCCATCTGTTTCCAGCTTCTGGTCTTTTCGGAGTCAATTTTCAATACTTCAGATCTCCAACTCCAGCCATTATTCAGGGGCAGCATTAATACAGCCAGCAATAAAACTGATTAGAAAAAGTGGGCAGGGTGGGTAAATACATTAGGAGTGAATGAGAGAAGCCATAGGGAACCAAGCTGCTTTTGTTATACATGCCATGGGAGCTAGGACCATACACCAGGGAGGATCTTATATAGCCAGCTCACATTAATGCAGCACTAGTGGCTAATGGATGTGGAACAGGATTAAACCCATATGGTAATGGCACTTAAAAGGGAAAAGAGGGAGTAATAAGAAGAGAAAATTCATAAAATGGAATAGCCATCTCCTTTCAAACTGTTTAAAACCTCAATCCATCTTCCACTGACGTAGACCAATTTGCCATCAGTTTTGATGAGAGTAGCACTGGACTCATTACTGGTGTCTGAGATATTTACAATATGTTGCATAACCCTTCATAATGTGCTCCCAGAAAAAGTGACTACCTAACAAAACATCCACTAAAGTAAGGGCTTCTGCTAGTGCCTACCCTACAAAATCCAGCACAACCCTTATATTATCCAAAAAGCAATGATCAGGGTCTTTGCTCCAATGGCTGATCAATCCTTTCCATTCCTCCTTTCAGTAACAAATGCTTGGGATCCCCTCACATCTGAGAAGGCTGCTGCCAAGTGAAAAGAATCAGTAATAGAATTCCACTTCTGTGGTTCCTTAAGTTGTCATTTAGGCTGGATGCTCTGAGATTTCCAATACACCTAATCAAGAAAATCCCTCTGCCTCTATGAACATGACTGCTCTTAAGCTTAAATGTTTAGTAAATGTGGGATAATTGGTGGGACTGTGACAATTCAGTTTCCCTCTCCCTCTTTGTCAAAAAGTTAATTTTGCCATTTTCTCAGAAATTGTGATTGGCCAGAATGGAGTTTCAGTACACAGAACTCACAGGATAATTTCAGAAGCTATTTAAAAATGTGAGGAAGAAGAGAGTGCATTTGCAGAGTGTCTCCATTGAGTGCAGAAGCCACTGTTTACAACTGCACCCAAGAGTGGAACCACTTCATATTTTACTTCCACAGCCCCGTTAAATATTTGTGTGCCACTCACAAACAATTAGGACTTTGAATCAACTAAAATTCTGCTGCTGTCCTTCAAGAAAGTTTGGAGACACAGCATTTATGACTTTGCAGTTTCACATCAATCTGAAATCCCACAGATAATCTTATACTGTTTCACAAAGGAGTGACAATGGAATTAAAAGCAGAAAGGGCATAATTTTCCCTGTAGTGTTGTGTGGATTGAAATGCAAAGGACAGGAACAGGGGATGCTTCTGTTGGGATGAAGAGGAACGTGGCTGCCACAAATTACAAAAAACTTTCTTTTTAGCCAAGCAGTTTTGCTCAGCTCTCTGTTGGTTTCACTTAACTAATCCCCTCTCAAGAAAGACTGATCTGCTTTCATTCAACTGACAAAAAAAAAAAAAGGTCTTGTGGTCATTTCCCTTGAAGGCTTGAGATGGGAACTGACAGTGAAAATTCTTAGTCCTAGGCAGGGAAGCACCATATAAAACAAAATGATGACACACAGACTCATGCTTCTTTTTCACCTAGGATTAGGTGTCCTGCTAAACTCCAGATACCTGAAAAAGTCCTTGTTGCTCATACAAGAGAAACACAAAGTGAAAGTGGATAAACAAGACCAAAATTAAATCTCTGGATGTAATTTATTCCAGAACCTAAAATATTTGGTGCTGGCAACCTGATCCACATCCACACATTCCAAAAAAGCCATGTGAAACTTCTTGTATTAGGGGCATGGCAAGTTTGGTGGATGGAAATATACTTTTGACTTAGAGGTTTGTAATAACTTACATGGAAAAATGCAAACACTAGTCAAAATTAAGCATAAAGAATCCAAAAATTACTAGATAACTAAAAACTATATCCAAAATTACTAGAGATCACACTTAGTGTGACAGGACACCTAAATGTCAGAAGCATTGGGGATTTTTCATACCACGGGATACTGGAAAATTATTGATGGCTAGCAAATGCAAAGCTGCTATCTCCCAATGCTTCAGAGATTTGGGAAAGCTCTTATTTTAGGAAGGTTTCTGCAGAAAGAGCAGCAGGTTATGCATGCTGTTGTCTCCCTGACCTGAGGATGTACTGCCAGCCTGGCTACAGAAGCGCATGGTTACCTCCACGGATACAGCTGGACTCTGAGACATACCAAGGATGATAATCTATGGCTTCTATAAATATGCCCACCACTCTATTCTCCTGTCCTGTCCTGCCCAGAATATTTTACTGCTGAATCTTTCCTTTTTTGCCCTCTAATGACTGCCCACTTTGTCATACTCTGAGATATGTCCTTGCTTTGCTTTTGTAATAAAAAAGTAAGAGAAAACTGACATTTCCATCTGATTCTTAGCCAGAGACAGTGTTAAATTTTTCTCAGATGAAAATCACACATACTATACTGCTATATTACCCACCATATTCTGAAACGCCCTGCCAAAATGTAACTCTGACTCATAAGACCAGAACATAAATATTTCTGTTCTTTAATTTTCATAACACACTTTAAAAATGTCTTTTTTTTTTTTTTCCTTCTAGATAGTTTCATGGCCTGTTAAAACAGCAAAAGTTTCATCCATCACACTAAGAACATGAATACTTGGGCTAGATTTATGCATAGCCCACTGAGCTGGTCAATGGGAACAGAGAACTGCAGGAAAGGACATTCTCTGTCCCCAGCTTGCTGTATTCGGAGAGGTCCCTTGGAGGGCTGTCATCTGCTCCCCCTCTGGGGATCCGTGTCAGCAGTTGTGACACTGACTTCTATAACAAGATTTGTTGAAGCTACACTTTTGCTCTAAATGAGCTTTTTGTGTATCAGAATCTGTAGTAAACAGCAAAAAAATCCACACAGGCTGAAAATGGAGTTATGAACCAGAACTTTGGTGACAAGACTGCAATGATTATTCAAGATAGCTATTTAAATTAACTCCACTATCTCTGTACAATGCTCAAATCTATAGCACAGATGTGTACTCAGGTCTTCAAAAAGATCAAGCTCTTCTCATCCAGTCCCCTAGTGCAAGTAGCCCAGGACTAATTCTGATCCCTTCAAAGATCTTCAGTAAAGATTTACTTAGACGTTCCATTGTTTTATTCTCTATTTTTTTGTCTGACAGAAAAGAGGAAAATTATCTCTGAACCTCCTAATGAAGTACCCACTTATTACAATTATCACTGTGTTTGGCTGGATATCTTAAATTATACCTTGAGTGAATGTTAGAATTTGCAAACTGTGTAAAACAGGATGACAAAGTCTATCCAAAAGACATTTGGATAGTACTGCTCATTTTTAAACCACATCTTAACTCTGCAAATTGATTCACAAATTTCAACAAGACTGTGTGCAAGGTCCTGCACATGGGTGGGATCAATCAGTACAGACTAGGGGATGAAGGGATTGAGAGCAGCCTTGCAGAAAAGGATCTGGGGGTACTGGTGGGTGAAGAGCCGGACATGAGCCAGCAATGTATGTTTGCAGCCCCAAAAGAACAACCCTACCCTGGGCTGCATCAAGAGAAACGTGGCTGGCAGGTTGAGGGAGGTGATTCTCCCCCTCTATTCTGCTCTGGCGAGACCCCACTTGGAGTACTGTGTCCAGTTCTGGAGTCTTTCACACAAGAATGACATGGACCTGTAGAAGTAGGTCCAGAGGAGGGCCACAAAGATGATCAGAGGGCTGCAGTACTGCTGTGAGGAAAGGTTGAGAGTTGGAGATGTGCAGCATGGAGAGGAGAAGGTTGTGGGAGACCTTAGTGCAGGCTTTCAATACCTGAAGTAGGCCTATAAGAATGATGGGGACAAACTTTTTAGCAGGGCCTGTAGCCATAGGATGAGGGGTAATGGTTATAAACTAAAGGAAGTAAATTTACATTAGATATATAGAATGAACTTTTTACAACGAGAGTGGTGAAACACTGGCACAGGTTCCCCAGAGATGGGGTGGGAGCCCTATCCCTGGAAACATTCAAGGTCAGGTCGAACAGGGCTCTGAGGGGGTTGGACTATGTGACCTTTAAAGGCCCCTTCCAACGCAAACCATTCTATCATTCTGATTCTGTGACTATTTAAAAGTGTTTGCTAGCTTAGCCAAAAAGCTTCAACTTTGGGAAGAAATAATGATTTAAAATATTGGGGGTAGGAAGCTGTTTGGACAGAAAGTTTCAATACTCACTCATTTTAGTAAGCAATATTTAAGTAGACCTTCAAGTCCACTGCAAGAGGAGGACTTAATTTAAAAAAAAGCAAACAAAACAAACAAAACCAAGTGTGGCTATATCAGGCTTTCCCAGTACACTTACAGACCAGAATAGTCGCTGTTGAACCTTTCTGTCTTGTCTAATAGTTACTTTAACAGGTAAGGTTGAATTCATGCGAAGATACGTTTTAAAACATTACTGATCTTTCCATAAACTTAATAAAAAAAAATCAGTCTGGCCATGGAAAAGGATGTCTCTGGTTGTCACCATTCTTCATCAGGCACAGCTCTGATGTTTATATTTTCTATACAGTATTTCTTTAAATGTTCTACTCCAGCATAGAAAGCAATTACAACTACTAATGGTGCCAATCTCTGCAGAGGATTTGCATGTCTATAAAAGGTAGCCTCATAAGGAGCTGGGGCTGAGATGAGGCTGCAGACAGATTGCTTGCTGATCCACAAATATGCTGCCGTATGTTGTAACCTTCTCTCAGGAACTGCACTGGATCTTATACATGCTGCTGAAAAGTATTTCATGCCATTTCCTGTGTAAAACTAGGTGGTGTCTGTATGATTGTTGCCCTTGTAAGTAGGTATGTCTAGTAAAGGACTTCCTTAATTCCTCTTGTTTGGCTTGGGAACAAATGTCCACAGCAAAACTTTTATTTTTTTTGTTTCTCTGGGTTATCTGTTGCATATGCAAACAGACAAGAGTGACAGGGCAGTGAGAGAAAAGAAGCAATGAGGATCATCTCCTGAATGCACCATTGTGTTAAAAAATATGTTTACAGTGGTCTAAAGACTGAGGTAAATCACAAATGATCTGATGTATGCAGGACTTCATGACATGAAGATGCAGTACCATCTCCTGAGATTAATGGTAGGGCACAGTGCTGTTTCTCAGCATGAATGCTGCAGTAGCTGTGAGTAAGAAGACACCGTCTCCTTTTTCCAAAATTCACATTTCAATGCTATCTTGTCCCAGTTACACTCTAATGTGTTAGGCATGCAATAAGAAATATGGAGTTGTTGAAACTTTTATTTTGAGATGGGCAGGATGGCAATTCAAAGTCAGGTTTAAAATAGAAAGCACGTTGATTTCTTCAGCATGGAAGCATCGCTGTGCCAGAGATTGCTCTTACGTGAGCATGCCTTACTGCTAAAGAGCCAAATTCTGCTATTGGTTTAAAGCAGACTCCCTGCTGGGACCAATAGAGAGGTCTACTGAAAAACCAGTGGTACAACATCACAAAGATATTTAACACAATGAGTTTCCCACTTAAGTCGAAAATCCCCTAATGGGGTGTTTCTAGAAAGATACTGGCAGTTTGAAATCAATGAGGTGGAGAGCAGAAGGAGAGCAAGAAAAGGACAACAGGCTGGGGATGTGAGTTGTTTCAGAGGAGCTGGGGTATAGCAGACTTCCAGCTATGCAGTGTGCATTTGCTGGCCTCATCTTCCTCACTGCTGGGAAGAAGATTGTAAGAGAAGTTCTGTGGTAGGTGTTGAATATAGATACAGCTGCTGTAGTTTCTATAGTTTATTTAGAAAGAAGCAGCACCAGGCTGGATTACTTGCTGTTCTGAAAACAAAATGGGTGGTCTGAAGTGACTCCAAAGTCCCGAATATGCAAATTAGTTCTGAGGAAGATGAGCTAGTAATACAGGAACAGATCAGGTGGCTGTATTAAACACAAGCAGTCTCTTGCATAGGTTTGCAATTCACCACTGGGATCAGCACCAGTCTCCAAGGTGTGCAAGGCCCCAGGCAAGGAATGAGGAAGGGGAGGAGGGAGAAAGGAGGTAAGGAAGGAAGGATGAGGATGGTATGCAACACACCCAAGCACAGGTTGGCTCTTTGCTCACAGATGACATCCACAGCTAAGGGAGACAAAGACGCTTCCCCAAAGAACTGTGCTGGGCACTGGGTTCACTTTCTACTCTGCACGGTAACCCAGAAACACAGAGCAGTGTAATGTAAGCAGTGTAACACATTCTGTCCTAATTTCCCTTTCTGCCAGAGAGAGGGGAAGGGAGTGAGGCACAGCCTTCCTCACGTTCATCAGAAGCTCTGCTCTATTTCAACAGAGTTGCTATGGAAAGCAGTGACTAAAACCGAAAGCAATTTATTACCAGGAATCCAGCTTCTAAAAAGACCTCTGGTTATTTTCCTGGACTATCTGCCACCCCAGACTGTAGCCATAACCACATAGCACAGGTGAAATACAAAATAAGACAGGAATGTCATGGACTTTTGTCTCTTTAGATACTGTAGTAATATTATTGCAATTCACACATTATTCACCTTGGCACTGCGCAACTGTTTCAAAATAGCAAAAAAAGACAAAGAAAAAGAGAGAATGTTTTGAGCTGCAAAAGACACTTTTGGCTCCTGAAATAATATTAAAATATCTAAACGATATTCTTGTGGTTTATTTTTTTAAATATACATAGAATCCCATTCCTGAGATTTTTTCTGTAACAGGGATGCCTAGAAATATGCTTTTTCCAAAGAAAGCTGAAACTACAATGGCCATCAGAGGAAAAATTAAGAAACATGGCAATATTATGTCGGTTTGCAGGACTTAAACACCAGTGCTGTCAAGAGAAAGGTGGGAGAATGGACAGAATGCAGTACCTTTGCAAAATCTGCAGACAGGAAAATGTCTGAATAAGTAATAAGAAAAAAAAATCAGAATAGAATAGAAAAAATAAGAAGTTTGGCATGGGTGAAATGTATTTAAAATACAGTTTGATTCAGTGTAATTAAAAAAAAATGTTTTGAATTAAAATGAAACTATTTTCTTCTTCCCTTTGTGCAAATGGTTGGATGAAAATAGAACAGAAACAAAGCAACTCCTGACTGAGCTGAGGTGATGCTTTACCTTTGAAATTTTCGGATTGAAAAGAGAACTCAAAAGAAAACCTCTCTTATCATAGCTTCCTAGTTGGTGACCATGAATGAGACCTGCAAATGTAGCTTCTCTTGACCCTGTTGTAGTTCCTCACCTCCTTTATCTTATGCTCTTCAGCAAGTACAACAAAGAGTGTGTTCAGTGTGCAGCCCTTACACTGTCAGAAAAGATGCTTTTTTACTTTAGGGTACAGAATTTAATTTCCATCATTATTTTCAGTGTTTCTTTTATAAGATAATCTAATGATTCACCAAAGAAGGGAATTTATTCCACTACATGTCACAGAGAGTAATATTAGACACTGGCACAGGCTGCCCAGAGGAGTTGTCTGTGGGCACCAGGTCTAGTGGGAGGTCCACCTGATCTAGTGGGAGGTATCCCTCCTCATACAGAGGGGTTTGGAACAAGATATTTTTAAGGTCTCTTCCAACCCACACTGTTCCATAATTTTATGACTACAATTCTCCATATTTTTCTTGTTTCTTACATAGGTGATTTTGAATTGTGGCTCGTGTGTGTGTGTGTGTGTATGTAAAATAATCACCTTCTCTGTTCACACTTGCAGGGATTGTGACTCTCAAGGGAATGACACTAACCCAAACTAGACTTTTTAACAGAAAAAATGATTCAGAACTTGAGTTCTTCTGAAATCCTTGTTCAGCTGTTGACCACAGTATCAAGATAACACAACTATAATATATTTCATTACTCTGCCAAAATAGATTTAAATGAAACTGCAGTAGTCCTTTTGTAGAAACAAAAGATGTGCAATGGATCAATCAGTGACTAAAACACTTATGGATTTCCACAGATGGGAGATGTCAGGAGAACACACTAGGTAAGCCCAAATTACATTCAAAATTTTCTTTAGAACTCAGTAGATGATGATCATGCAACAGGCAAGTATGAACCTTGAGGTCAGTAGTACTAAACCAATTCTATAAAAAGAATTGCCAATTGTGCCAGTGCAGTCTCATAGTTCATTCATCTCAAATGTTTAAATTCTTGATGTTATAAAGAGACCAATAACATCTGTACTCAGCCTGTTTTTCTAGACTAAGATGTCAGGGTCTTTAAATGTCTCCATAAAAAAAGGGATTTTTTTTTCTTTCCTGATACTTAGACTATTATCTTCTTCAGACAAATTCAGATCTTTTTTTTATGAGGCCCTAACTGCATAACCTTGCAATTCTCACAGATACTACCTCACTCTTTAAGGTGATACCTAACTGGGACTGAATTCTGTGCTTGTTGTACTTTTGGTTTTCAATTATGGGCCTAACCACATATCTTTACAGTCTGATGGGTTGCAACTTTCTCTACAAACAAATTTTTGGAGGCTTATCTTCCAGAAACCTAAACTGTGAAAACCTAGTGATCACCAGTCTATTTGAAAATCAGATCCTGAACATCTGGAAAGCCTTTATTGTATGAATATTTTCTGAATTTTTTTATTATTTTATTTTATTTTTAATGCACTCAAGTAGACTATCACAATTTTCCCATTCACTACTATGTTTCATAACCTCATGATCCAAGACACACAGATTTCAAGTGATTAGCCTGTCACATGCAGTGGCCAGAAATACAAAAACTAGTTCTCTCTCCAACAATATATTTGTTCTGAAAAGAAAGACTTTCCGTGAAGACTGTAGAATGCTAAACGAGGGTGGGAATGGTAAGGGGATAGCACACATACTACTCAAAGACAAGGGGAGTCACAACCCCATAGGGCAAGAGCAGAAAAGGCAGCATCTCTTCCATCACTCAAAGATTGAACCTCTTCTCCCTTCTAAATCCTTGGGATTTTTCTGTGATACTAGAAATTGAGTCTTTTAGGCATCAGAGTGGTGCATCAGTCTTTGACTTGCTAAATGCATTCTAGATCTAATATGAAATTATTTTTTTTTTTTTCACAGAAAACATACACTTTTTTTTAGTAAGAAAGAAATTGCCTGACTTGTCCCTCAATAAAAATATATTAGTTAAACACTCCAAAACCCAAAGGGAAAACAGTCAAAGACAGAAAAAGAAGAGCTTGCATTCCTATCAATATTTTTCTTGCTAGTATTATTGTTACTCTGATGGTCATATTTCCATAAATGCTCAAGCCTTCTGTGATGACTGCTAGGGTTCAAGCTGCCACCAAAGCCTACAGCTCTTATAAAGTACTGGCTTTTCACCTGCTTTGAATCTGTCATGTTATAACTGTTTCATATGTTTTCATTAATCATCTTTTCTCACTTAAAAGACCCACATAACAACGATTGAATTTTCATGTTTAATAACTTATTTGCCTTTATTATTTACCTTTTCTCTGCTTGTGCCAAAGTGCACTTACCAGGGACACTGACAAATTGCACACTTGGAATTATGCTAATTTATGTTTACAGGAGAGGGTTTTTTAAAGCTCACTAACAGAAAGGTAACATGAAGGGATTAGCCTGTTGCTCTCCTTTTTGTCAAAGTGAATGCCTTTGGCTTTTAATCTGGCTGATAAACCAAAATGGTCTGAACCCAGTTAACTCCTGGGTGGGAAGAGCTGATTCTACAAGGGTGCTTGTGACTGTGTTACAGTCATGGCATTTGTATTTCAAAACAAGCTTTCAGCACCCTTCAAGGGAGGAATGAAAAATGTTTCTTCTATTTAATCCTATCTCTGAGTTATTTTGTTTGCCATGGCCTTCACTGATAGGAATTTGAGAGGACGGCAGGGATGGGAGTGGGAGAAGTTTACAGAGGGAGGATCTATTTGTTCTCATTTTTCCAGTATTCATTAACAATATCTGGTCTTCCACCTTATTTGGATGCTTTTTATTTTGTTTGTAAAACACTGATAAAGCCTCAAAATGCCTCAAATATAAAGCATCAAGAGAGGAAAAAAGTTTACTACAATTTTTTTATTTTCCTGTATAATTTCTAAGGAAAATTTACTCATAGACTGTGGTGGGTTTATTTTCTCCTGATAATGCAGTACTATAATGTTATGTACTTGACCTGGATTTTATTCATCCTCCTGTTTTGTAATATAAGTAATATAATTTAAAAACAAACAAAAAAACACTAGCCCCAGACAAAATCAGTACTAACCAACCATACTGAAGCAATCTAAGCTTTAATGTTTTCAGCTCACACAAGCAAGGGAAGGTTGTGTCTGACCAGAGCCTCCATAGAGTCCCTTGGAGGAAGAAAAGGAAAGGATGTGCATGTACCATCATTATGCATCCTAAAGGAGGAACTCTTTGCTCAGTAGATTCTTGCAGTTTTGGTTAAAGTGTTTCTTCCTTTAAAAAAAAAACTTTAAAAAAATCAAAACCAAAACAAACCAAAAAAACCCCAAAACAAACAAACAAAAACCCTGAACCCATACACAAAGAAACAAAATCAAACCAAACAATAAATAAATAAATAAATAAACCACCAACAAAAATAAACAAAAAGCCAAACAAAAACAACAAAACACCAAACTTTCTTTGCAACTCCTCCCTTCACTGATAGTGAAAACTGAATGAACCACATAAGTGGCATACAGACAACATTAAGTTAACAATAACTCAAACACTTTGCAGAATTGCAGCTTGAACTTCAGATATCTAGTTTAGATTGATAAAAAATATAACCCCCCCTATATTATAGTGTAAATATATAGACTCCACCAGAAGATTCAGAACATTTTGTGTGGAGCTTCTCTCCCTCTTTTTTTTTTTTTTGCAGTGACTGAAGAGATAACCTAAATGCTGACATCAGCAATGGTCTTCTGTCTGTGTATGTGTCATAGCAACACTTTTCTTATCAACATATTCCTACTGATCATCACTGTCTTGTGGGGAAGATTTCACAAGGGATCCCTGGGGATCAAGGAGCCTCCCTCCAGTATGTCAACAAGGCAACTCCTGAAAGGCAACTGCTCTTTGTCATTGCTGAAAGGAAAATTATACCCATCTGCCAGCAGCCTGCCCCTACTACATAATTTAAAAGAGAAACAAACTAAAAAGTCCCAGGCTCAACCAATCTGTTTATGCCTCAAGTGTGAAGGAGCCCGAAGCGCTGGGGAAGTTGGAAAGTTAAGCAAAACATCTGATTAGAGCTGCAGAAACCATGAGCTAGTGCCTAATCTTAAGATCAGTATATCTCAAACAAATAAAAGAACTCCTGGGAGCCCAGAATTCTTTGTAAGCAGAGCCATTAATTTAGATGCTTAATTATGAATTTGGAGTCCACCGTGCACACACAATTTCAAATCTGCTTCAGCATTTTTAATTCCTCTTCTAGTGCTCTGTAAGTGTGTGCAAAAGTGGGTGACATAACAATTATGCTATTCAAACAAAATACTGCACACATGTAAATGAGCTCTGCCAGGACAGTAGGCAGACATTTGGAAATTCAGAGCTGAAAATGTAACAGCACGACTCTGTCATTTAGAAAAGGAATTTTCATTTACTCTCATTATCCACGGTTACTTGCCAAGAGTTACTTGATAAAAATCTGAGGTACTAATGTATACATAGCTTGATTTAGAAAATCGAGAAAGTCATTAACCCTCAGCAATATATACTTATCTTTGCTGGTGATGCTGTCAGTGTTTAATTTCCTGTAGATCATAAATTCAATAGAGAGTTGACATTAGTGTCTCAAGAAAGTAGGGGGAAAATTCCCTTTTTAATATCTCATCCTATTGATCATTTTCTTCACCAGTGAATCTTTCTGCAAGCCATTTGGACAGTAAGATCATTCCTGAGAGTGTCAAGAGGCATATGACTCATAGTGTTTCTCCGGTCAAAATAAAAGGAGGAAGAGAAGGAAAAAAGTTTTCTTTTCTCTCATCCCTCTTTCCTTGCGTTTTCCAGCATTTTTTTCTTATGGGCAAGATCAACGTTTCTCCAAAGGATTTATCTGTTTATGAAATACTTTCATTTGAGAAAGCAGCTTACCAACATAATTACTCCTTCATTATTTGGAATTTAATGCATTTTTTAAAAATTTTATTTTATTGAGACTGTTATCCAAATAATCACTTCTACTTTCTGTATTTTAATGGCCCCCCAGGTATACGACAATATTATGTAAGACTTGATCCTGTTCTCAAATTATCAGATGTCTATGACCAAAATGGGAAACAATCCAGACAGATGTTGCCTGAGTGAAAGTGTGCTGAGGTGAACAAAAGTCAATCCATTGACTTAACCCCCAGGAGGAATTAGCTGCAGCCTCCTATCAAGCATGTGCTCCACCAAGATATTAGGGAATGATCCATATGTCTAATGCTCTTGTGGTGGACATCTTGAAATTGCAGAGCTATTTTTGTACATCCTGTACAGTCTAGCAACGTCAGAGAAAATAGCTTTAAAGTAACTTATTTTAGACTTCTGGACTAAGCAATGTGCATCAGTCCTCTCAAATTCATATTCTACTGGGAACCGTCTGGCTACTTTTGAGTTCATATATCTGTCAACTGAAAAGAAATATCAAATAAAAAAGAGCTTTGTTCAGAAACATCAGAAGGATGATCACACTCCTACGGGGCTATGTTTATAAACCTATGAATAGTTTATATTTAGCAATATATGTAGCTCTAAAACTTATATAGAACAGCACTAGTACTGCAGCAGTCTACTTCAGTATTCAGTACCACACACAAAAGATCTCAGATTTTGGAGGGGCTCTGTTAGGCTAAGGCTTAGCATCTCTAACATTCAAAGGTTTGCATATGAGGAAAACCTGGGTCTGGATGGCATCAGTAAGCTGTTCCACATGGACAAGGCAGTGCCACGTAGTCTTAGTTGCATTCTGTATTCTTTGCCTTGTGTGAAATAAAAATCTTAGTGGAGATTCATTGAGGGGAAGTTTGAACCATTTTGTAGTTTGCTAGAAAAGCCTGCAGTCCAGTTATATTCCTGGCGAGAAAAATAGGTATTATAAACTTCAGTGGCAGGACAGCAGTATTTCACCAAGAGCAGTTCTTACTGCATCATCCCAGTGTGATTAGGAGTTACAAAACTTTTCGACAGGACGGAGGTTTTCACTGTAGGAGCAGAACTGCTATAATGATCCAGCCTGAGGAGAATAACCTGCAGGGAACCCCAGATCTGCCTCTGACTCTATCCTTGACTAGAACCAGAGCCATCAAAACATCTTTCTCATGTGAGTGAGCACCAGACCATGACTATGTTTTGAATAAAAAATAACTGGTTCTTGCAACTTTGGTGCCTGCTGAAGAGGTAACAAGCAATGCCCTGGGAGAGCTTTGTATGGGTCTCGTATGGGTCTAGCCATTCTGGTAATACAAGAATGACCAACCACATTGGTTAGAAAATGCTGACAGATGATACCCATAGGTGCAGCTAAGAAGAAGCAAAAGCTCTTAAAAGATTACGTGATTTGGTTTTGTTCTGTTGGGGGTTTTTTGGCTTGGTTTTTTTTTTCAATCAGAAAAAAAAATTCCTTGGTAAAAATATCATACTGGGAGGTCTCCAGAATATTTTTTTTCATCCAAAAATTAAATGTACAAAAGTCACATCTTTTTTAGAAGGGGAACGATTCAGGAGCCAATCTAAAAAGGAAGAACACAATTTCAGATTTTCAAAAAGCACTTTAAGCAAAAAGGGTAAATGCTGTTTCTGTTACACAGCTGCTGGAGTATGGAAATGAAAACCATAAACCTCACTGCTGCTGTAGCTGGGAGTGAGGGACCCATCCCATTTAGAAATGCTCCTCCTAAACAAGTGTACATTCGTTTAGGCACCACAGATCTAGGGTCACTGTTTTCCAAGGAACAAGGGAGCAAAGGGATTATGCTCTATGGGAACTCTCCTGCTTGGATACAGTTGTGAAGATGGAAATGAAGGACAAGGTGTGTCAGCCAGAGAAATGTCTGTTTCTGAAGACTCTTTGATTAAAAAAAAACATACCATAAAGGACTGGGAAAAAACAAACAAAACCCAAAATAAAAACAAAACCAGAAAACCCCAAAAAAACAAACCAAAACAACAAAAACAAACAAACAAAAAAAACCCAAAACAAACCCAAAAAAAACAAAAAACCCCCAAAAAACCCAAAACCCAAAAACAAACAAAAAAAGATTGTGTAATCCCTGTTCACCATTACTCCCATGATGGTGATGGTGATGGACTGTGTGTGTCCTTTAGGCAACTCATCACAGATGGCTGGTTATGAAAGAGCCCTGTTCACTGCCGCAAGCCCCACTGTCCTCTGAATCATGAATGAAGACAACAACAAGCTTAAAAACTCCAGAAGCTAGAGGAGATAACCTCTTCCATGACAGACCACAGGGGCACAAATTTACTGCCACAGCAACAAAAACATGTGCAGGAAAAGTGATAAAAAAATAAAGCCCTTTGGTTTGTAAGAAAAGTCATAGCCTTCATTTTTTAAACTGATAGTTTGGGAGATAACTTGCTGCATGGCAATTGCTTTGTTTTGTTGTAGGGTGGGTTCTTTACTTTTTTTTAAGATGGCAAGGTATGAAAAATTGAGGTTACATAAGGAAAAACATCTTATGTCTCCTACAGCGTTTCTGACAAGCAGAGTTTAAAGCCTAGAGCAGTCATGAAAATCTAGGTTTTATCAACATTAATATAGGACAAATGAATAGTACCTGTCAAAAAACTCAAAAACTTCCATGAGCTGTAATGTATGCTTTTAGGGCAATTAAATCAATTCAATCAGTTAGAAAGACAGAATAACACCCTACCACACCGACAATAAATGGTAGGTCAGGATTACTGTGTTTTCTGGTAATTGTGTATCATCCAGCCTAGGGTAAAAAGTCACCAATCCTCTACCACGGTCTTTGAAAACACTGGGTTTGTAGATTTTATGAATGATGAAATAAGTAAATAATAAAAATAGGAAATATCTGTAGACAGTAGTAAACCACTGCCTTTCAACAGAAACTGTATGCGACACATTCTCTGCTTGGTGGCACACACATCCACTGCTCTTCTACGTTCTGTTTCCTAATAAGCCACTTTGGCAAGTAAAATCACAAGATTTGTCCTCATCCTGTGAAGAATAATTAAGCTCAGAGGCATCACATAATTCTTATCAATTGTTATGAGTGGTTTTGGTGTATCTGGGAGTGTTTTTCTCAACACATTTTGAATTAATTTAATTTTTTTATTTTTGTTAATACAAATATAACTTGCTTATGCTTTATTTCTTTTGAAAGAGTCTATTGCAAAAAACAATTTTTAGAATTCCCCAAGTGTTTTATGTGTCTGGTTGGTTTAGGATCAACAAGTAATATTAGTATTCCTCTTATCTACAAAGGAATTATTTCTTTAGGAAAAAAATTTCTGAACTGGGAGTTCAACAGGTTAAAAGTCTGTAAGGTAGAATAAAAGTGAATCTTATCCAGCTACTAACAAAAGAAGTCTGATTCCTTACTGTATGTACTTGTGGCAAACTCAACATGTCTAGGGTTTTCTTTGTTCCATAATCACAAATAAACACATGAAATAGTAACTGAATTCCATCCTCCCCGTGGGATAGCAAGTTCTTGCTTTACTTAATTCAATATTGTATTTATTAATTGAATTTGAAAAATAAGTTGCTCATTCCATAAAGAATGCTGACTCTTCATCCTACTAATGATTTTTTTATATTTAATACAGAAAACTGCAGTCATATCAGCCCTAAATTGATTAGCATCGATTCATGGACAGTACTGAACAGAAGCTAAAAATAATATTATATTCAAAAATTAAAAATCAGCAAGGTATATTATTATTATTATTATTATTATTATTATTATTATTATTATTGTGATATTTGGTTTTTTTTACATAATACAAGCTATCTAGCCCCCACCCCATGGTTCTGTGTTCACCATGCATGAGGGCTGAACTTTCCCTGTAGTTTTATTACAACAAGCAAAAAAGATAACAATAAGATATATTTTTCCTGGGAATAGATGCTTTCTCCACTTGCATAGATTCCAGTAAATCTATTTTCATACTCTCCTACTCTCCAAGATGGGCCACTGAGATGGAAATATACCTGATAGACATGTGGGTTTCTGTTCGTATGATAAACTAAATAAACATATTGAAATGTAAAATATTTTGGATGTTTTGAAGAAAAGGCTGAAAAAAAGATAATATATTCTGAACATTCCTTTGAGGGCTTCTTTAGCACAAAAATAGCAGTGAAAGACTAGAAGAGCTTACTGAGTGCAATGGTTCTAGCTTGTCTCTTGCTGAAAAGAGGCAAGATACTGCAGAAATCTTTGACAGACGCAGGGGCAAGCCAGGGTTTTTAACAGAGGAGTCAGTATCTCTATTAAAATAACCTCTCAGCATGCTTCCTCTGCTTATCCATGAGCTTCAGGACTGCTGCACAGCTTCAGCTTACTCCACAAAGGCTTGTGTGAGGCAGCAATTAAGTGACTCATGGAGAAGATCAGCAAAAGGTGCAGATGATAAAGGTTCAAAAATGAAAATCCTCCATCAACAGGAGAACCCATATTTTCCTATGTCCTTTATGTGGTAAAAATACCACAAACTAATTGCTTTTTAAAATGTTTGAGAAGTCTAAATTAAGTATTTATCTCTACCTTCACATTGCACCTTCCTGTGTGAATCTAGGTGGTGGTGTCTACAACGAGACTGCACCCAAGTAAGCATGGCACCTAGCTCTAGGGGACAGACACCTTGAGCAATCAGGAGAGTGACATTTCCAGCCCACTTGCAGAAAAGATGATACTGCCTCTACTAACCCGAGGGCTCCTGTTTGATGGAGCTATAGACAAATATTTTTGGAAAAGGTGATGATCGTTAAGGAACGATGTTACTCTGACTAAGCTGGGCCTGCTCTGTGAAGAGTTTCTAGATCAGGACCAGTTAGACCAGTTAGCTATCATTTCTCTGTATTACCTTGACCCCCTGAGAGACCAGCACAGCCAGTTCACGGATCTGCAGTCAGCCAGAACTAAGTCAGCTAGCAGCACACCTTCCTACAATCACAAACCCAAGAAGCAGCCCTTTTACCACAGATGGAAACCTTCAGGACAGCCGAATATGTGTCAAACACCCTAATGACCAGAAAGTGGCTGAGGCTGAGGCATGTGATTTCTTAGAAGAGCCACCTTCATAACCATGCTGGATGAACCACAGTTGTCTGCCTTCTTGTTTTAGATGGGCTTGTCTGCACTTCACGTAGATATTTCTACACGCTAAATCTTGGAGTATGTAGAATCTTATTAGACTTCTACATATTTTACATATTCAATATTTACATATTAAAAAAAAAGATATTTCTCTCATGAATGCAAAAGTGTCATAACAGGAACACACATAGCTTCCTGCTGCTCTATGAAATATCTCCTTAAGCACTTTAAAATACATTTAATCTAGCCATGTAATGACAACTTTCTGAAATCATCAAAAAGGACTACTTTTCACAGGAGAGATTTGAAAGCAAGCTAGCACCAGATTGTACATATTTCAAAAATAATCCATGTAATTTTTAACTAATTCTGGCTGATATTGTTAGACAAATTTAATAAACTTTAATGGCCTTCATCTGGGTATTATTACATTGGTCTCAGTTCTAAATGAAGCTGAGTTCATAACATGTTTTCTCACTAGACTGGAATAGATTTCTGGATTCTCCTTCTCATCTTTTATGAGAAAATCTCTCTGTCATGCACAAAGAGCTAAAGTTAGAACAACTTTTTACTATGTAAAGCTATCATACGCTTTCTGTATCATGAATCATAGAGTGTTAGGGATTGGAAGGGATGAGGCACCACTGAAAAGAGATTGTCCCCTTTGCCTTGACACCCACCCCTCTGATATTTATAGACATTAGTAAGATCCCCTCTCAGCCTTCTTTTCTCAAGGCTAAACAGCCCCAGTTCTCTCAGTCTTTTCATAGGAGAGATGTTTGAGTACCTCTGTCATCCTCATAGCTCTCCATTGGACTCTCTTCAGTAGATCCCTGTCTCTCTTTAACTGGGGAGCCCAACACTGGATACAGTATTCCAGGTGTGGTCTTACCGGGGTAAAGTAGAGGTGGAGGAAAACCTCCCTAGATATGCACTCTTTTCCTGATGCACCCTAGGATACCATTAGCGCTCTTGGCCACAAGGGCACATTATTGACCCATGGAGAATTTGCTGTCCAAAAGGACCCCAAGGTCTTTTTCCATGGATCTTCTTTCCAGTAGGACATCCCCTAATCTGTACTGGTGGTTGGTGTTATTCCTACTCAGGTTCAGGGCTCTACACCTGTCTTTATTGAACTTTGTGAGGTGACTTTTGCCCATCTGTCCAGCCTGTCCAGACCTTGTTGGATAGCAGCGCAGCCTTCTGGTGTATCAGCCACCCCTCCCAGCTTTGTATCATCAGTGAACTTCTTGAGGGTACACTCCATCCTTTCATCCAGGTAATTGATGAAGATACTGAACAAAAATGGACCCAGTAGTGATTCCTGAGGAACACCACTGGCCACAGCCCTCCAGCTTGACTCTGTGATGCCAGTCACAGCCCTCTGGACTCTGCTGTCAAGCCAGTTACAAATCCACCTCACAGTCCAATCATTTGTCACACATTTCTTGAGTTTTGTTATGAGGATGTTATGGGAGACCATGTCAAAAGCTTTAGTGAAGGCAAAGTATGTGGCATCCACTGCTCTACCTTCATCTACCCATTGGGTCATACCTTCACAGAAGGATATCAGGTCAAGTAAGATTTCCCCTTAGGAAATCCATATTGGGTACTGCTGATAACATTTTCCTTCAAGTAGTTAGAGGTGGCCTCCAGAATGAGCTGCTCCACCACCTTTGTAGGGATGGAGGTGAGGCTGACTGGTCTGTAATTGCTTGGGTCTTCCTTCTTGCCCTATTTGAAGGCTGGAGTGACACTGGCTTTCTTCCAGTTCTCAGGCACCTCTCCTGTTCTCCGTGATTTTTCAAAAATGATGGAGAGTGGTTCAGTAACACCAGCCAGCTCTCTCAGCACAGGGGGGATGCACCTCATCAGAGTGCATGGATTGGTGGATTTTCAGTTTATCCAAACAATCTCTAACCCAATCCATGCTGACCAGTGGAGAGTCTTCCTCCCTTAAGTTGTGCTCCCTTACTTCTAGTGACAGGGATTCCTGAGGGATGGTCTTTGGAGTAAAGACTGAGGCAAAGAAGGCATTCAGCAACTCTACCATAACTGCCTCTTCTATTATAATATCTCCCACTTCACTTACCAGTAGATCCACTTTTTCTCTACTCTTGTTTTTCACATGGTTGTATTTAAAGACACTCTTTTTGTTTTTATTCACATCCCTAGCCAGACTAGATTCCAAAAAAGCCTTGGCCTTTCTTGTTGAATCTCTATGTACTCATTTCCTTAATTCTCCTAATTAACCAAACCCTTTTCCAACATAATGTAAATTTCCTTCTTCTGTCTGAGTTTTTCCAGGAGCTTCTTGCTTATCTACTTATTGAGTAGATACCTCTATTGAGCAATACCTCTATTGCTGGGTTTTTTTGGTTTTTTGTTTTCTCAAGGGAATATATATATATGCTTTTTATTTCATATCCAGCTGAATTAACAATCAAACATAAAAAATTATTTTCTGAACTTCCTAATGCTTCAATTTGAGGACAGCTCCATTTTTCATGCTGTTTACAGTTCTAGTTATAATTGTGACTTAGACATGGGCTGCAAATGCTGCAAATAGCCATGCTAAGTATGCTAATAATCTGTTAAAGATGCAATAGACCTTAAGGACCTTCCCTGCAGAGGTATAGAAATTCTAAAGCTTGCTTTTACTTAGCCATCCCCCCAAAATTTATTTTAATTTTAAAAGCACTTTATAATTTCAGAACAATTCACCCCACTAATACAATAGAATATTCTATGGTTTATTATAAAAAACATTTCTTCAAAAGACAGTGAAATCCAGATACTTGTACAAAGCACAACAGTACAAGGTTTTCCTAGACAGTATCTTAAAAAAGAATTTCAGTTGTAAGACTTATTCTCCATTTCACACAGTACAAGAAATCCAAAGACTTTCTGAGCATCCTCCCCTAGCTGTCACACAGACTGGGTTGTCAGTATGCATTGTGCAGAGGAAAGCTGGGTTTTGAGAATGAAACAAATGAACTAGAGGATTAACAGCAACAAATTTACTTTTTAGTAAGGAATCTGCTGAAAAGGTAACTAGGTGGAGCACCTGGTTCCTCCATTCTTCAAAGTAAATGGACCATTGATCTTGCATTCACACAGTGCTCTTGAGTAGCCCTTCAGAATGCAGTATGATGTCTTTAAAGCATATAGCAGTTTGCCCTTCTTAGTTTAAAGGTTACTACATCTAAAAGGACAAATTTATAAATTTTTTAAAGAAGCTAAAGGAGATATTTACTGCAGTTTTGTGAAGCAGTGTCTTTGCAAGCACTTAAGAAAAGTTTTCTTCCCATGCTACCCATACATAATCAATTTTCTACAGTGGGACTGATGTCCATGCCTGAAAGGGAAAAAGTCCCTGAACATGGATTTCACAGTAATGACAGTACTGCAGTAAAGTGAACAGAAAATTGGTGAGTGTAGAATGCTAAATTTCTCATACCACACGAATTCAGCATTTGTTTCACAAGACCAGAACAAGGATGAAAATTACAAGTTTTTTCCTCCACTTTTGATGCTCAACTCAGTAGTTCATTCAGTTGTTTTCCTTCTGAATGAGGTCCTAACTGTGTGTTTCTTTAAATGTCCAACATACAGGACATAATGAAAGACAATGAAATCTGTCTGTTAAAAAATCAAACTCAATTTACTGTAATGTGAAAGATTCATCATAAAGACTGTGTTAAGTATACAGTCATGGCAGCCACTTTTCCAAGACACTTCTTCTGCTAATTCCTACAAGAACAATGACTTCTGTAGCACTAAATAACACCTTAAATGCTCAACCACCAGACTGTGTATATAAAATGTACAAACATACAAAGAATCTCTCAAAGGCATAAAACCACTAGATTATAGCCAATAGCAGAACTGAGCTGTTTCTTGCAAGACATGTCAGTCATCTCTTATCCCCGTCATCTGGTAACAGATGTAACAGAGAAAGGAAGGCAGAGAAAGAAAGGGTCTACTAAATCTCTCATATAGTCTCCAGAAAGTGTCAATATTTAAGTCTTTCCTTACAATTGTTTTGATCCTGCGAGAGATTATGTGCGGAGAGAAAAAAAAGGAACAAGGTTGTTACTTTTCAGAGCAATGTGAGAGGAGAAGCATTACCACTGCAGCTGGACATCAGGCGTAGCAGGATGTCGAAGCCACTTGCACATTCAGTCCCTTGCAATCTGGAGTGCAAAGCAAATGAGCTGTAGAACGGCTACTGGCAATTAGTGTTGCCTCTGCATCTCAAGAGATGCTAGCTCAAGTGTGATTCTGAACAGGAGTCCTCCTCAGGCCCCCTGGGAACTGAACGGATGATAGCAATTTCCAAGGATTTTATACTCTGGCTCTGCTCCAAATTACAGCAAAACTGAAAGACTTCAAATAATCTTGGAAGGAAAATTCCATGGCTCTTCTGTTTATTTGCTTATTGCTCACACTTATTTCCAAAGAAATCAAAATAGATAAAAAATAAATAGGAAGGACCACTTCAAAACTAAGAATTAAAAATAAATAGATGCATTCGAAAACACTAAAATGTGCTCTGTCTGACAGGCTTTTTATTTTTTTGAAACAAGTCTACTGCATCTGACCTGCTTTTGTGAAGTATTTTGATTTCAACAGAGCTGCATTTTTCAGGAGAGCTTTCACACACCCAAAATTTGTAGATTCCTTCCATCTGTCTCTCACTTAACCAAGATATGCATTTAAATTTTATTCATTTTTTTTATCTTCAGCTCATTGAACAGACTTTGTCATTCCCCAAATGACATTTTTCCATTTTTCCATGTTCCAAGGAACACTTTTCCATTACCCATCACCAATCTATTTATCTCTTGCTGTGTGAAAGTATGTGGGTACAGGGTCTGCCACAGGCAGTTTCAGTGGGACACCATACCTTGGCACAATAAATGCAGCAACACATGTAGCACATTCACAATTCTGCAAACTTCTTCACAAGCACATATCAAGGGTCTTGGTCACACCTACTGGTTTAATATAACCCACTTCTTTGTCAACAAATAATACAGCAGAAACTCTGGTGGATTAGGTCCATGTGTACTGTCCACTGCTACCCCCTGCTCTCCAGTTAAGTCACTTACTTTCTTCCATTTTGCTACTTATTCATCTGATCGAATTCTGCCCTCACAAATTTGTGCATAAAATGTGATGCTTTCCAAACAACCACTGAAACTGATCTGAGGGCACAATTTCTCAGGTCTCCTTCATCGCTGTGAGTGTGCAAGGACTTTTCCTTGGGGGAAAGAACAAGCACGAACTACAGAATGACTCAGATTTTTACTAACAGCATGTCATCTGACTGTGGCACATCCAGCCATTAACAGCAGCTTTTGTCTCTCGGATATCTCAGCTTGCTGTTGAGCAGCAGAAAACTACTTCCCCACCATCACAAGTTTGTTAAGAAGTCACGAGAAGGATATAATGTTAAGGACACCTTTGAAATAGCACTGTTAACACTTAAAATCAGGTTATTTGATCATCAGTATACCTGAAATGCAGCTGTGCTAAAATCAACATGCTTCTAAAACATCTCATACAGATGCATGGGAGAAGGTGGAAAAGTGTCCAAGAAAATAACAAAAGCAACGAGGAGACTGAGTGGATGAAGTATTGCAAGATGATACATACTTCTTTTTATCTGGGTCACCAGATACATACTCATATACATATGAGTATAAACACATTGTGGTATAAGGATGTGATAAAACAATCCTGAAATAGTGCATGCAGTCCTTCCTTTCTCTTCTCCTACCTTTAGAAACAATCCACCTCACGGTATTCGCTCTGGTTTGGCTACACCAGTGCTTTGTGTATACACCCAGGACACCAAAAAGTTCAGTCTGGAGTTACATATTCCTAATCTGTCTGGAAAACACCTCTCCTGGCAACAAAAGGAACTCTGCACTTCTGAATCAAAATCCACATAAATTGATCTAGATGGGAGAAGAAAGACACCACGAGCAGGACTTCTAGCTTCTTTTTGCAGCAAGATCATGCATGAGCAATTGCTCTTCTTGTTTTTCATTCAAAGCATTTCAGAGATGTTTCATTTGTTCATGTGTCTATTTGGAATAGGGTAGCAAGCAAATAAAACCCAGAAGCAAGCTGTGTGGTGGCTACAGACTCCATAGGTAGTCGGTGGATGTACATTTGACAGTACATTGTAGATCCAGTGTACAAAAGCAATCCATGAAAAAGGTTCATAAATGGGTTTTAAATATAGAAAAAAGAAGTAGCTTATTAGACAACTTTAAAACACACTATGACACCTTTTCATATTTACAGAAGGTTCTAGGTGTTGAATCTTGTATAAAAAATCAGAGGTCTACACATGTTAGAATCCTGGAGGAGCTTCAGCCACGTAGAAGACAATAAATACTGCAATGGGCACTGTAGTTTGCAGTACCTGCTCCATTGCAAACCTTTCCAAAACTACTTTGATTTAACCCTGTTGTTTCTGTTTGGGTCACATTGCTGATAAGAAATTCTCAAATCTTCACACCAACCTTTCTCCTAGAATTCCAGCTTATTAGCCCTATTAAAAAAGAATTAGTGGCCACCTCATTTTCTAGGAGGCAGGTGTCTCCTCCTGGTTTGGCATTGCATGGCCTTTATGCTTATGGTTTATTTGGAGAATAAGCCTTGTGAGCAAACAGTGACACACCCACTGGGCTGTAAGGACCATTTCTTTCAGTAAGGGTCAGAGCCATGTCTGGGTGAAAACTCTTAAGTCCTATCAATAGATCAAAGATCTCTGCTTTCAAGGAGAAAAAGAAAAGAAAGAAAAAAAACCCAAAACAAAACAAAAAAAAACCCCAACCAAACCCAGCATGTTTTTAATCAAAAGCATGTCTTTTCAAGAGAGCAAATAGAACAAATGTTCAAATTACAAAGCAGAACCTAATAACATCATGAGTAATCATCTTGAATGTGTCAGCACATAGGATATTCTGCTATTTTTCACAGCATTTTACAACATATTCAGTTTTCTTCTGGCTAGAATAGAAATCTTAATCACAGGACTAGGAAGTGCTGATTTTATAATATCTGCAAAACTGCAGCCATGTTCTTCTGAATAATCTCCCAGGTTTGTTTTTGTTTTTTTAAAAAAAGCTTTCAAGAATATATTAACTTATCCTTAAGAAATGCTAATGCTAACCAACGTAAATAAAGAACTGTCCTGAAGACACTGAATTATAATGACATTTCATTTACATCTACAAATGAAATGCTTTTCTCTCCGCTAAGCTTAAGTGTTATTATGCCTGATTACATTTTCAGATTTTTTCCACTCTTTTGTTCCTCCATTGGACTGTCTCTTTTACAAACAAGTTTAAGCAAAAATAGTTAATATTTCCATCATGTGGACACTCATCTCACTTAATTGTGTAGTGTTCAAACATTTCTGGATTTACTAAAATGTATACAGCTTTGCTTAGCAATGCAAACTTCCTTGATCTGTTTGAGCACAGCCTAAGACACAGCGGTGGTTTTGTTCTGTGCTTTTAAGGAAGACAAAAAATTAGACGGATTTAGGTCAAAGAAAAAAGAGCATGCTAAAATGCTGTAGAGTTAAAATTCAGCTCCAAGAGTAACAACATATCCTAATTAATTATAAACTCCATGAATACTAACTCAAAGATAATGCCAGTTAGCAGAACATTTGCAACATTTTCCTTCAAAATAGTACCTCACTATTCTTGGTGCCTAATATTGCAGTTAAATTTCCTGTTTATCTCACCTCTTTAAAATTCTATTCCTCCTTGTCACTGTTAGAAGTGAAATTATCATTGTGGTGCTGTGAAGATGTCCTATTTTCTGCTAGTAACACTGAGGCTGTCTTCAGACACCACGGGCTGTGTACTGAAAATATTTATCCACTTCCTCTTCCATTACTTTACTATCAACGTAGTATTTTCCAAAGTATTTTAACAACAAAGAATCTCTGGCCACACCAACTTTTATACTGGTTCTCACACAGAACCTTTTCCTATTCAAAATTAGTCAACAAGCCCATCTATAAGATTCTGTTACATGTAACCACACAAATGATGGTGACAAGAGGAGCCAGTGGCAAGCCTTCTGCTTTTTGGGAAGCTGAAGGGGTGAGGACCTATTGGTGGTACAGGAGTTGGGATGTACTGCCTTCATCAGGGCAATGATGACTGTGCTATGAAAAGACACTTTCACTCTGCTCCTTGTGAGATGGTGAGTGATGCAAAAGCAGAGTTCACCCCAGTTAACTAAATGCACTGATTGACACGATGGTCTTAGTCCAACTGGACAGTGCAAACATGAGTAATGGAATGTTCTGGCCCTACCGTAAGTTGTACCCAACCTATAATGTCATGTACTAGCAATGGGTAATATATTAAAAAAAAAACAAACCACCAAAAAAACCCCAATCTCCCCCCCCCCCAAAAAAAAGAGAAAAAAAACAAAAAGAAACGAACAAAAAAACAAACAACAAACAAACAAACAAACCACCACTAAAATGTGCTTTAGTTAAATGCACCAAACATTTAGAGGAAAAGCAAAAAAAAAGTTCAAGGTTGTTTCCCTCCTTCTTCCAAGACACTTTCAGACCTCAAAAGACAGATTCACACATGGATCTCACATGTGACACCAGGGACTGCAGCACGCTCCTAATCAATCCAGCTGGCAATGCTAATTTCTGTAAAACTCAAAAGGCAGATGGATTTCATGTTATGCTATACACTTTAAAATTAAGTTGCTAGTGGTTACAGCAAAAGCACTAAATCTATGAGACAGGAAGGTGTTGTTATTAATTATACTACACTGTGATGCTCTTGAGATTCAAAAGCATCCCTCATGAGTTAAGACTTCCCCAGAACAGCAGATGAAGAAGTACTCCAAATAAGAATAAAAAGCACAAGCAAGCCAAGAGACAGGTGATAAAGGACTAAAGGGGGGCTACAGTAACGATTCATTCATTCATTCATTTCACTGAATTGCTAAGGTTTCAGAGAAAGGATGGAATTGAAAATCCTAAATCAGTCAACAACTGTGTCCAACAATGTGTCTCACAGAGGTTTCCTTTAAAAAAAGATGATGCTTTCTATGTCATTTAAAGAAAAGGCCATTAGTAATAACTTGAGCACAGTGAGCAGGAAGAATGAATTTCACAAAGCTTGTGTCAGAGGTTCAAACAAGTATTCAGTAGTTAACTTCTGTACCCATAACAAACAGGATGGTAACCTCCTCTTGCAAGTCTTAGCTCCAGCATGTAATTTTCAGTAGTTCTCACAAGAAGATTAAAAAAAAAAGGAAGAAGGATATTAAACAAAAAATACATAAAGATAGTAACCTTACCTGGCTGCTTTCACCATCAGAGTCAATACAGACCAGCATAGAGATATTATGAGCTAGCCACATGAATGAAGTTAGTGAAACAGCTCATTTATCATGACACTGTTCTACCCTCTGGTTCACCTAAAATGCTGTTTTCCAGGATGAATCACCCAACCTAAAGTATCACTTCAAAGTACTCAGGTGGATCATAACTCTGCATTACTGCAAAAGCTGATTCTTAATAAATAAACCCACCCCAGGAAGCAGAGACTGTGACTCCACCCAATAAAATAATAAAAGCAGTATTACACAGGAAAATAATTAAGAAAAAACTTTTAAATAAAGACACTATAGGTCTTTACAGTCCACCTCAAATATCACTCTTAGCTGGACCTCATCTTTTGCTACATTAATATGCTGTACACTGCAAAACTTTGGATTCACTGATGGCATTTGGTACCACAAGACTAATACAGCAGGGAGACAGGTTGTGAAACCTCAGATGAGGTACCTGACCAAAAGTTAAATAATAAGAACTGCCAGCGAAATCTACAGCCTCAGCATCACTATTACTGAATTGTGCTACTGAGCCAAAAGTACACCAGAGGAATGCATGCATGTATGAATTATTCATAGTCAAAGTGGTGTCCTAATATACTTTGTAACTCTTGCACTGCCTGAAGATTTGTAATGCGTATGAAGAACCAATTTTCCCTTTGCTGTCAGAAATGTTGAAGACCAACAGCCCTGACTCAGACTTGAACCTCCACGTGGAACTTCTTGTCTATGTAGGGATCATCATGCAGCAGAGAGTATATTTTTTTCCTGCTAGCAGTTCACTGTGGCAACATAGCTACCAAAAGTTTTTGTAGGTTTAGGATAGAAAACTGGAGAATCATCTCACAAGTAGGAAGATTTCAGAACCTTTCAGGGGGAACAATGAGTGACTGCAAAGAGGTCACATTTTGTAATCTGTACACATAGGGACAGGGAAGAGGTGAGCCACATAAACTCTGACTTGACTGTTCCCTTTTAATTCTAGCATTACATATTGATGCTTGAAGAGAGGTCTCAGAGAACAGAGAAGGGAAACTGGCCAAGAACAGTTCACTGATTTAATAGCTTACAGAAACCAGTTCCATGAAAATCTAATGGGTAGCTGAAGTGCCACCACAGAGCACTTCACACACAATCTGCCTCCCAAAGGTTCTCCTGGGTCTGTGTCTGCAGAATTCATCTACAGACCACGATTTCATACCAGGTGAGACCCCAATTTTGACTGCTTACTTTTATATCCAGCTGTTTATAAAAGCTCAGCTGAGTAAGCCCTGATCTTAGCCTGTGACACATGAAGAGGTTTTAGGTCTTAAGCTCCTTTGCAAAACTGACCATGTGCACTGAAACCTTGCAACACACACACACCTACATGTACAAACCTAACAGATTAGCAATTTGCTCAAAATTTAAGCCTACTCACTACTTGTATGGCAAAAGGAAAGGAGGAAAGTCACTACCAGAATGACAAATCTCTTCCTCACTCCCTATTTTAAGAAAAAAGTGTGTTCACTCCCCTTGCCTCCATTTAGTCACACTGCTTACACATAATGTGGTTTTACTCTGAGAAGTGACTTCATAGAGAATGTCAGAGTAATTGATAAGCACTTAAAGGAAGAGATTAACAATCTGAAGAGGAGTTGTTCCAAAAGACCAATCTCATCTTCCTCAGCATACTTTTGTTCATATAATTAAAAAGGTTTTATGAAAAAATTATAAGACTGTTCCATGTTATTTGGCTATTATCAGATTACCATACCCCAAGAGCATTTCATAGCCAAGGCAGTCTGGTCTTTCTGCATAATTCAAACAGTATATCAACGGGCTAATAAAACAAGATATAAATTTGAAGGTCTCCATTTATTTCTGTACAACTAAACAGCTATTTACAAAGCATACGCAAAGCCTGATTCAGACAACAATATCAAATATTTCTTATTTTCTAGTTGTTGGACATTTGACCTCTTAAGACAGCTGCAGTAACATCAGATATTCATGCTCGTGAAGGAAAAAAAAAAAAATACCATGGACCTTTTGAAACTAACTGCTAGCAATCCTCAAACACTGCTGCTGCTGTGTCCAAGCACTCTAGCTTGCTGAGCTCCTAGAAAAAGGCCTGTCAATCTATCCTAACAAAATTCAGCCTGAATTCTGTAAAAAGAGTTGGCTGTTTTTGTTCTGTGTGTGAAAAATATTAAGGCAGTTGTAAATTAGCTGCTTGCTCTGAAGCAAAACTAGCTATGTTTCTATGATTTTGCTGGTAAAACTAGATGTGTTTCTATTTAAAAGTACAAAAAATGAGCATAAACACAATTTTCAATTCACATTAATATTAGGGTGAGTGTTTTACTTTATCTTGTAGGTTTTAAATTTTGGAACAAAATCCTTTTGTGTGATTTTTTTTTCTTATCTTCCCATTCATGCAGTCAGTCACGAAAATCAATTGCTTGCATCATTCTACCTACACAGTTGTCATGAAGTTTTGAATGCAAACTGCCCCTCTTAGCCAGTTATGAGAGCCTCAGGCAGGGTAATTATGCTCAAATCTGAATGACTGCAAGAAGGAGAAAGAGCAATTCTTCCCAAGTACTGCTGGGCAGTAAATAAAGGTTAATCAGTGATCATCACTCTGACAGTATTTTCTCAAAACAAATCCTCTGGCAACACCTGTTTAAATGTTCCTGTTGTTTTCATTGGCCATGGTCTTCTGAGTTGAGCTGCTTCTGCTTCTTTACAGGTCTTTCTACCAGTATTCCCTGTTGCCACTGTGAGTACAGTGAGCTCAGAGCACTGGCCTCTTGAAAGGATTCACACTTGAGGTACCAGGCAAGCTGATGCTACAGGCAGTCATATAAAGACCTGCAGCACCTGACTTCAAATGTCCCATTTCTCTTTTAGAAATATAAGAACTAATTCAGAAACATAGATTTATTTCCCATGTAGTCACACAGGAAATGGAGCTCCCAAGAGGAAGTGGTGTAAGATCATTATTATGTCTAGACGTGCCAACAAAAGACCTTATAATTTTGAAATATTTCAAGCATATGCGTGCCTCTTAAGTCTGCATGTTTCTTTAGCTCCTAATTCTGTTTATATTCCCACTAATTTTCTGCTGAATGCATGGATCCCTAGATAACAAAATAAATTTTTCTACCAGTGTGTTGCTTTTGTTAATTACCTTTAATAGATCCCTCGGGAGAAGTCCACAGATGCCTGGGACTCTATAAGATCATATCTGAAAACTATTGCAATTCATGTAACAATTATTACTTATGTTCCCATAGAAATGTTACTTAAGTCTTTGCAGGACAAATTAAAACACTTCATTTACCAGGGGCTATCATCCTCTTAAAACTAAGGATAACTCAATTTATTTAATAACTGAATAGCCCTTTGGAATTTCCCAGCTTTCTACATGGACTAATAGATGTGCCTAAATCAGCTGCTCAAGAGCTTAAAGAAGGGAAATACATAGTATTTATAATCAATAAAGAGGAAAAAGAGGCTTTCCATCCTATGTTGGATATCTCATTGATGTTAAAACAAGACATAATGTGATAATGTTGGTTTCCAAAATGGTATTTCAGTGCAGTGATTGCTTCAACGTTTAGGTGCATCAGTTCAGGCTCAGAAATCAAAAGATCAAGACTTAGTTGTGCGAAGGCTCAGGGAAACTTTTTGTGGGGATTTGGTGCCTTTGAGAACTTGGGTCTTGTACAGATCTTTTCAGGTAACTAAATAGGCAAAGATCAGCATGTCTCACATGGGTCATGTTTGACACAGATTACTACTTGGATCCCTGCAAGCATCATGTTAACAAAAACAAGCACTTTACTTAATATCAGAAGGTTGAAAATTAACCAAGGCTATAGATGGTTGGACAACAGTCTCTGGTAATACAGGCTGCTTGGCCGCTCATGGCACATTGTGAAAACACTGCTACGCACTCTGCCACTGCCTGGGAAGAGCACAGAGTAAGGGGATAAAGGACTATAGCCACATCAGTGGCCCATGTACTGAACTATTTCTGCTTAAGGTCTTAGATTTGGGTTGTTTGGCTTTTATACATTTATTTAAAGTGTTAGTTTTCCCTTTAAAAAGGAATAAAAGTAACATTCTGTCTTAGTATTGTCTCCCTCTAATTCCCTCAGATGCTGAGCACCAATAAGTAGCAGGAAATGGAGGCTGAGCAGTACAAAGCAAGGACTCTGGAAAGAAAGAGACTGAGGTGCACAGAAGCTGAGAAAGTTTGAACCAATACTTATCAGTACATCTGTTTTATTTATATATGTTTTGGTTAGACATTTAATTGCAAATATTGGTTTAAAATGTGAATGAGAAGCTGCACTCATTTATTCCTTGGCAAAGCAAACCTTGCTCAGTGCTTGTCAGCTCAGTATTTTCTTGTGGAACTAACAGTATGTGCTTTGGAGTGCTAATGTGCTCCCTCAATTGTTTTTCTTCCTACTAGCTCTATTGACAGTAAGATTTGTGTAGCATCCCAGAGGTCATTATTCAAAACATTTTTACACAGCCCCTACCTTAAAAAATAGAAAGCTTTTTCAAACAATATATGCAGACACAGCTTCTTTGTTAGCTACTATTCCATAAATACAGGACAATTAAAAAGTTTAAAAATTAATAAATAGTGGATGGACTCTTTAGCATCAATTATTTTTTGTCTCTATCCACACAAATATTTGCAAGGAAAACAAGCATCATAACAAGGTTATGTAAACCAGCAGCACTTCTCACATATAAGCCTCTTGGCTTCTTGAAGGATTAGTTCCCAGAAATAATGCAAATAGAAATGTAGACTCCTAACTTCATTATTTATACTATTGCACTACTGAAACAGAAAATGGATTGGCAATTGTTGTATTGTGTTATCTTGCATTCCTATGAATCTGACATGGATGTGGGCTAGGAAAGGCTTAAAGGACTAGGAAGACAGTTATGGAGAGGCAACATCTTCATCTTCACTGAGATGGTCAGCATGGTGTTGTTTCTCTATAGCAGAGCTGACACATTCCAGTGACCAAAGAAACTCCAGTACATTAAATTGTAAAAAACCTGCGAGAAGTCGAGTCTGCTTTACGTCCAGTTACAATCCAAAGAGAAAGTTATAAGAAACAAGATTCTGGTTAGCAATAACATTCACTCCTAGACTAAAAGGTATATAAAATGGCTACCACTGTACCTGTGAAGAGCAGCTTGGACAACTAGAGTTGGATTGCTGACTGGAATGAAGCCAGCAGTGGAGCCACACAGGCACTGCTGGTGAATAGGAAAAGCCTTCTTCATGATGATGAAATAGGAAGGCATGAAAGCCTGGCAGAGAAAGGAGAGCTAGAAGAGGAAGATGCCCTGCTGCAGAGCTTCAAAAAATAGGTATGAAAGGAACTACATTAAGAAAATAGTGGTTCTGAGCAAGGTACCTTGTGTGCCTTCTTGCAAGTCTGAAATCCTGGGATTCACCAGTGAATAAAAAGCCTTCTGAGAGTACACCTTGAGCTGGCATCCTCCATGTAGGTGAGGAAGTGGAAGTTAGTGGGTAACCTTAAAGATGAGCTTCCAGAGCTCACAGGATGAAACAGTATTGGGTGTGGAGCACTTCACAAGGCTCTCCTGAAGGCTGCAGGAGTACAAGTGTGAACAAAGATACTTATTTCCCTTTCATTTCCCATTCCCCCCTTGGTCCTTTCTGCATTTGTCAAACCTGTGACACCTGTGATAAAAGCAGGAGATATTATTAGGTTATGCCAATTACTGTGTTTGTTGTCTCTGAGTTCCTTTCCACCTCTAAGGAAAACTGAAGTCAGTGAAGATGATCTGTGCCTTGTATCTGCTGAGGAACACCACTGAGTCTGCAATTCATCAAGTCCAAGGCAGAGAATACTTGCCCATGGTAGCTGAAATGTTGCTACCTGGATATATTGTAAGACCAGAAGTCCTCATCTGAATATGTTTGAAAGAAATGAATTGTTGGTGGCCTTCCAAACCTTACTAATCATTGTTGCTTAAAAAGGAGGGAGACACACAATGCTTACATGAAAAAAGAAATTACTTTCTCGAAAGAAAAAAAAATAAATTTCCTCATCTACAAAATAAATAAAAAAAAGGCTTGCTCAATCAGAAACTCAGTACCAAATGGCACTGGGTAGAACTGTGGACTTAAAATATGCAGACCTGAAAATTCAGACTAGCTTGGATGGGATTTTTTTTTTTTTTTTCAGTAGTAATCAAGCATATATTTAGGACAGTACCAGTTCCTCTGATTTATGAAGTTGAAGGTTTGGTCTACTGGTTTCAGGAGGAATTGATGGTGTCTGAGCAATGCTCAGAAACCTGCAAATCTGAGCTTCCAGAGAAGTGCTGAAATATACACCAGTGATGCTGATTTTTCACATTGCCAAGTGTCCTCTATCTGTAACCTTTGCAAGCCTGAGGCTGTTCTCATTCTGGTTACAGCAGTGTTTTCCAGCTGGCTGCAGTTCTGAAGTCAGGTTCCCAGGGACAGGAGCAACCATTGGTCACTGAGCCACAAATGTGGCTTCTAGGAATCAAATTCCAGGGCTTGAGCCCAAGGTTTGAAATGTCATTTTTTACATGGGTAAGTGAATGTAAGGCCTTGCCATGAAAAACACTTGCACTGGATCAAAGCATGGGTCCCTTTTTCACTTCTAACTCATCCTCTGTTCCTAATTTCTTAACAAACTGGAAAAAAAAAAAAATCTGAGCCCAAATGGGCCCTGCACAATGTAGTGCTTTCTAATGAGCTTGTCTTTCATCAGAAGTTACATTATATGTAAGTTACATCAAAAGGATTGAGTAAGCTGCTGTAGGAAATTCAGCAAGAATAGCTATACATATCTAACAGTAGAAACAAGCATTTTGATGACTTTAACTTGAATCTGCATGTAAATTTTCCAGAGCTTAATCACAAACAGCCATCTGCAGTCATTTTGGGGAATGGCTTTCTAAAGTAAAAAAAAACATATGACATCCAAGCCAGAATACCACAAACAGATTGCAATTAGCTGCTGGGATTAAATGGTCACTTTTTGAAACAAGCATATCACTTTTAGGACAGAACAGTATTTTATTTCTTTAAAAACATTTATTCAACAAAAATGCTATCACCTTGGAGTTAACTAGAAAAACCAGTGAGGTACAAAATCAATATTTATGCACTGAAACTGAAAACTAAAGGGGTTTCTACTGTGCTGAACAGCAGAATATAGGTCCTTTTTATAAATAACCCCTATTGAAAAAAATGACAGCTCCGGCACAACTCACTGTAGGGAGGGGGAGAGGTAAGACACAGCTGTGGGGTTTTTTTTGCTGCAGAGAAATGTAGACTTGCTTTGAAGAATGCATGTCAGAGAGATCATCTTTTGAACCTGCTCTGAGTCATTTAATATATTTCTGTACAGTGAGAGACCTTGTGGTGGAATATGCTAAAGTGTTCAAAGTGGTGAAATAAATAAGAGGGATTTCAGCACTGAACTTACCCAGCCAGAAACCCATGTGCTTGTGCATGTTAGCTACTAAGGTGGACTCTGAAGCAAGTAAAGCAGCTAAGCTAAATTACACTGAACGGCCATATCTTAGTAATGCTTTATATTTTATCCCACTGGTTAAAATTTCAGTAAAAGGGAAACTCAATATTACTTTAAAGTTTACAGATGAGACTAACAGACCATCATGACTCATAATAAAACCCCAGAAAAGCTGTCTGTGAAAAGTTCTACAACAAAAATCAAAACCACAGAAGACTTGAACTATATTGGGGTTTGAATAAGGAAACTGAAATCTGATTCTCTACACAGTATATACAAGTACATTTCCACACAGTATAATTGCAGAGAAATAAATAAAGCACACAGTGCCTGTAGATGTATGTGAATTTCTCAAGCCTGAGTTTTAAGAAAACTGTGAATATCTAGGCAGATAGCAGACTGAATAAATATGAGTTGTAACTGAGCACTTACCAAATATTGGCCTGGATTTTTCCTCCTCATAGTAAATCTCAAAAGAAAGAGCTCAGAAGGAGGAATTTTCTTTAAGCATCTACATGAGGCAATCTTACTCATCAAGTCCCCAATTCATATGAATTTGACTATGCAAGCTCCAACCAGAAGAAAATATGCTTCAAGTATTAGAGGGAATCTCTGTGAACCCAGAAAGGATGAAAGCCTTCTGTGGAAGAAATGCCAGTGAAAATATTGCTCACTCCTACACTCTCCCATACTCAACCATATTTTGAATATCAAAAAAAAAAAAAAAAAGGGACACTGGAAATAACTTTGGTTATTTCACAAAAAGCATTTGATACTGAGGTGTCACATTATCAAGTCTCCCAACCCCAGTGTAGTTATAATTTGTATCAGTAGGTGTAAATGACAATAAGCAAGCAGATTTATCTGAGTTATCCCTTATTTTCTGCTCTTCCTTTTACTGTTTCTCTTTGACAGCTACTTCATTAAACAATGAGATCTTAGCCATTTTCATTGTGCTTATTCCAGTTTGTGGTCCAGTTCTTTAGCATGCAATAACATGCACTGAAGAGAAGTGGCAGAGCTTTAATAGAAAACTGTATGTCTGGAACCTTCAAATGATTATCAAAAGTCAGTACCTTCAAAATTGGTACTGGATGAGAAAACATGTTTATAAACCAGCTACTGTAGGATCCTTCTGGAGATCCCCTGCCAGCATTTTTTAATTTTCTTTCAGCCAACTGCAGGTCATGTAATATAAAAAAAAAATTGTGGGGGGTTTTGGTTTTTGGTCTTTTTTTTTTTTAACAAGTGTTTTTTCTTTTCCATAAGAACACCACATCAATACCAAACTCTTGCATTTTAGTTTTCATATATCTACCTGTATGAATACATATATACTAGCTTAATGAAGGATTATGTTCTGTCAACCTCTGCTACTGGCAGGCATATAGTTCTATTACACTCAAAATATTCAGTGCCTTTTTTTCATTATTGGTCTCGAGCACTGTACTTCATTTAGATCATTGTTGCAGCTATATGTAAGATCCAAGGACCTTCACTGTCTACTAGCAAGTGCCCAAAAAGATGAAGAAATGGGGGTTTGGCTCCTCATCCTCCTTATGTGGTGACACGACTAGGTTGAACGCTTTATGGCAGAAATTCCTTTCAGCAGAGTGATAACACTCCCTATCTCCACTTGCCTTTTTCATTCCACTCTGGCAGAAAAACTCGCTTCCTATGTAAAAGTCTGACAGAAAGCTTTTCTAACATTAGTCAAAGATGAAACAGTTGCACTTGGAAGTGACAGTGTTTCTTGAATGTGGTTTGAAATATATATACTCCCATAAGTTTCTCTGTCTTGCCCAGATAGATCTTCCACCATGCTCCCATGGAGCTAAGGCTGCTCCTTATGCAGGGGACAGAGGTTGGTCAGGAAGTCAAGTTCAGGCCATGGAAATAAAGAACCATGGAAACATCTCCAGTCTGTCACATTTAACGTTTTAGCCACAATTGCACTTTCTTTCACCATTAGCTTCTGACTTTCAGTGCTTTTTTGAAGAGTGATCACTTCTAAAATTTGGGAAGGAACTTGAGCACAAAACCAGGCTCCTGCCATCCTTTAGGCCTTGTCTGGGGACTTCAGAAGGGCAGAAAAAAAATTTGCCAGCATATATGCTCCTTTACACTGAGGAAACAGGATAAACCAGAGTGGAACTCCTCTTTGCTGAACATCACTCTATAATCAGTTCAATTTCACTTGTGTAACATGAGTGATTTAGAAAGGAAACGTAAAAAATTTTGGTGTGCACCCAACACGAAATAGCATAGAACCCTAGAATCATCTTGGCTGGAAACAACCTTTAATATCATTAAGTCTAATCAAATTAGAGTGCCACTGCATTCAAAATTATGCTCTTCATTCTTTCTAATGTTCTTTTGGACAGCAAAATCACTGATGAAACTTGAACACCAGAGACAACATGAATAATAAATACATCAAAAGTTGGTGCACAACTGAATATAGCTTACTGCATAAAAGCTGATGACCCACTGAAAGGTAGAATTATTCAGAAGGATAAGAAAGAAATTTCATATAGTCCTTCTTTATGAGTTCCTCCCTAAACCATAAATTTGAGTTCAGTGGAAATTAAACTTTAAATACTCTCAAATAGCCATAAATAGAACACTGTAAGCATGCCTTACAGGGAACATAAACTTAAATTCAGCACCAGGTGATCTAAAGTGTCTCATCATTCTAATGAGATTTCTTTGATTTGTAGATGCTTGCTGCTGGGGAAGAAATAAATAACAACAATTTGTGTCTTCCTTTCCTCCTTTCTTTTCTATTACCCCCTTACATCCTAGCATAAAAGGACTATTTTTTCATTATTTAGAAAATTTCTGAGATGTCATGGAAATCAGATAAACACTTTATGATAGTTATCCCCAAATTTATACATATTCTAGACACCAATCTACCACTGTCACTTGTGTCCTTGTAAAAAGATAAATAACAGTTACGCTGACCATAGAGTTAAAAGCATGGTTAAGCACTTGGATTAGCTAAAGCCTAAAGCTCTATCTCAGGCAGGATGCTCTATAAATGCATGAGATCCCTCAGTATCATACTGCTTCACCCTTTCTGACTGTAAAGATATCAATAATGAAAATTCAAAGGAACAGCAGATATTCAGAGGTTCACCTTTGTATCAGGCTGCTACATATCTCCTACTTTCTGGCATCTGATTTTGCTTTTATAAAAATTTCATTAGCATATCTGAAAAGCTGCTTTACCTCTTTGCTGTTCTGCAATACCATGGTATGAACAGATAATTTGACATGTAAAATAGAGTTGTATCTCTCCTAACACCTGTACTTGCTTTTAAGACATTTATCTGCTTTTCAAAACATTCAGGTTGGTTGATAATAGAGAATTTTATGTGGCTGATCACATTTTGCTTTCTCCAACGCACAAACATTTTTGGGATAATTCCTTTCCTTTTCTTTAAATAAAATTCTACTTTGCTTTATTTTCAGCACCCTTAAAGAGTCTTGTACTGCAATTATTTGTTGACTTAAATGAAGTCTAAGGAGAAAAGGACCTGGCTTTTTATACTCTTCACCAAGCCCACCAGGTATCTCCTGAAAGCTGCAATAAATTATAGTTCCATAACAAGGAATTCCTGCTGTGTGTTTAAAAACAGGTATTTGTTGTAACTAATCCTTCCCCAGGAAATATTCAGTGAATTGGTAAATTCAAGGCAGCAAGCAAGCAAAAACTGCTCTTACTTGCATACTTTTGATTCAGTAATTCTCCCTATAACCACAGCCATTTATATTGACTGAATGCTGTTTGACTGGATGAGATACAACCACTCTCATAAAAAAGCCCTGGTTTCATGGGCTGTATCTTCCCAGAGATAAGATAAGATGAGATGAGATGAGATAAGATGAGATAAGATGAGATGCTCTTGGTCACTGTCCCACTTGCTTTCAGCCACAGCTTAACAAGTTTGCCCCAGCACATGTGTGGCTGCCACGGGACTACCAAAACTCCTTTAATGTTGTTATTCCTGATCTTCACTGCCCGTGTAAAAAAGCAACAACTAAAAGCCTGACTGGAATAAAAGGAGGAACCACAGCACCAGGGGACTGCAGACTTCTCTAGGACAGAGTAGTAATGGTCTTTTGAGCCAAAGACCAAGGCACTTTCAGGCCCAAAATGCAGCATGCAACAGAGGCAATTCCAAGCAGGCAGACCACCGGGGGAAGGCCAACGCTGTACTGCCTCTAGATATTTTGCTGAAATGGCATCAGTGTCCCAGCAGAAGTGAAAGTGTTAACCAGAAATCTTGTATAAATCGCATTTTTCAGGAATCACTCTGTTACAACAGATTGTGCAGCACTATTTTTTCCCACTCTTTCTCATACAAGCACCGTAGGCAAACTTTCTAATTAGAGCAGCAGATGTATGCAGCGCCATGTCTCCGTGAAGTTATTTTGCCCAACCCAAATTTTGTCACTAGCAGCCAATAATTCCTTTGTCTTCTAAGGGTTTGAAGTGGCCATATAAATTATTTAAGAACATACCAAGAAGAGGAATCAATTTCAAATCTTCTGGGAAGCCCTGTTATAAAACAATGCATGTTCAGATTTCATTCACAATATTGTCTTTTTAAAAATACAATATTACTAATTAAAGCTTAGTGCATTAGGCCATTAGAACCTGAGTGATTCATGACAGCTTAACGATCTTGCTTATCATTTGTGCTCTAATTTATGGGGAACTAAGAAAAAACAAAGGAAAAAAAAAACCAAACCAAAGCCATTTGCAAAACTGAAACTCATCCAAAAATTGCTTGCAGTAATTTCTCCTGAAAAGCAACTTCACTGCATGTAAGTGCTATGCTGGTAAGAAAACGCTTCCTATCAATAATTAAGGTATAACGAAAGTTTCATTATTCAGAAGACACTCTCAAAACAGGGCTACAAAGAAGAAAGTTTCTTTTCATTCAGACTTTCCACATTTTAAATCTCATGATAACACCCTTCTCCAAGACTCATTTTAAATAAACCATTTAATGAAATATATGACTATTCAAAATGCACAAGAAGCTGCAAAAACAGTGAAAATTACCATGCCTCTAAAAAAGTTGCAGCATTAAACTGAAGTCTACACAGTGTCAAGAACCCCTTAATGCCAAGGGTAGCCATGAAAAATGTGGCTAGTTACTGTATGGCAGAGCTACAAACAAAACCATTAAGGGGGCCAATAAAAAAGCTTAGTTTTCTACTAATCCGGTGTTCTACTATCTACTAATCCAGTTCTACTAATCTAGTTTGATTTCAAGTGTTTTATTTGTCTAAGAAGGTCCAGCTATTGACTGACTCCCATGGCCAGGAGCACGTGAAAGGTCTGCCCCGGGCCCACCAAAGACAATCTGTGGCCTCCTTCTTGTGGCCAGTGTCTTCCTCATTTGTCCATGCACATATTTGGATGAAAATTCCAAGAACTGGACTGTATTTTGAGCTTTTTCATGCCATGCAACTGGCATCAGCAAAAGGACATGAGAGTTGCTGGAGACACGAGGAGGAAGGCAGGAAGACAACTCTCATCAGCCTTTCATCAGCCTAGCAGTCTAAAATAACAGTAATTCTGCACACTGATTTAAAATATCCACACCTAATACTGACAAAGACAGAAGGTTAGCAGGATTTTCAGAGAGGTCCTTGACATAAAATCCTTTTTAATATTGACAGAAGTTAAGAGACTGAAACACATTAGAGGGGGATTTTCCAAGAGGCCTAAGTTTTCAGCCAGCTACTATTCCAGTTTCTGCACTCTGGTTATTATTGAATTCCACTGCCTCCACACTATGTGAAAGCATTTTTTTTCTAGAAGGCAGGAGAAGCATCCAAGCTAAGGATAGCCAGGATTGCTGGTGTTCAGCAGCATCCCTCAGGAGACAAACAGTCCCTCCACTGCCAAGTAGGCCCCTTCAGCCATGACTCCACTGCTCAGGAAGTTTGCAAACCATCATTCAAGTGAGATCTGGTAGGCTGGGTCAAAATCTGAAGCAGGCTAAAGAGCAGTAAGATAACTCCTAACACATAGGTGGGTCTGAATAAGGTTACTGTAAGCAAACTGAAGCTGGGACATTTTGAAGGCAAGCCAACCACATAGCTAAAACACTGGAAACACTACTGCAATATAAAGGCTGCATGATTACAAAGGGATGCTGGGCTTGGCATTAAGCCACCAACCCTGGGACTGAGGAGATGCTGGCTTTGTAAACAACTGATGTCATTGTAGCCTGAAGAAATAATTAAACCTCTAACTAAACATTTTTTATACCTTCAGTTTTAAATGGTTTCATATTATGGAGCTACTCTCCTGTGTGGTCTGTGTGTAACTAAGGTGACAGTTAAGAGAAGTAACTGGACTGAGGGGACCATTTTTATAAAAAAGCCCTCAGGTTTGTGGTGACAAACATCAAATTTGGAATAAACTCTCCAGGTCAGTCTCCCTAATTCTGACTGTCAAATGGAATGAACCTTAAATATAAAAGCATTTTATATCGAGTCCTCTCAAAATTTTCCCCCAGTGTCCTGCTGCAGGACTGGGAGTTAGTCTTGTTGCTTGCCAACCCACTCCCTCCTAACACTGAATAAGGAGTCACTCTGATCTGCCAGCAAAGCCACTGCCTGTCATGTTCTGTGGCTGCAGCTACTCAAACTTGGAGTCACCAATACCTTCTCTACCTCTTCCTGTGCATCAATCTTTAATTACAGTTACTACTTAAGGAGAGAGCTAAGTAGGGCTTAGCTCTACCTAGGTGATCGCACTTGAAATATAGGTAACTTCTATTCAGGAAACTCAAAACTCTCTTCAACAGGATTTTTGTTTAGCAGGCTCTCGTGCACAAGTACTGTTGGTAATGGAGTCACAGAAATTAGACCTGGAGCTATCTCAAGATGCTACCTGTTTTTCAACACTTAAATGCTACAATCAACATTTACTATGTAGATTTGCATGGCATTATAGGCAACAGCTGGTATTTCCAGCTCTTGTACTCATCCAATTTTATCATTGCTTGATTTCTAACAGACAAATATAGTAAACCTTGGGCTAAATACTTCCATGTCCACCCCAAATCCCCAACTCAAAAAGCTGGACATCTCTAATTTTGTTTTTCTTAGCTTCATCTCTGTTACATCATCTCATTTTCTTCTGGCTTTATTTCTTTATATGTCCCTCCCAATTTATGAAGCACCTAAAATTTTCAAAAGGAATGAGAATTCCTCCATAGTTTATATGACCTTTCTGATAAAAAGGTTGACTTTACTGATTTTTTTTTTTTTTTTTTTTTTTTTGGCCATGCAAAAGTAGTCCACGGATAACAAGAGAGATGCTGCCCACAATATGAAAACTCTTTTGCCAGGGCTTCAATTGCAACTCCAAACTGATCCTGTGCTGTCCGAGGAATTGCAAAGCTCTTACAGCTTATTTGTTATGATACCTCTCCCTGATGTCTTGATTCTCACCATAGTAACAGCACGTGGAAACAAATTGAAAATCAAAAAGCATCCAAAGCTATGACATAGTATTATTACTTGTGTGTGTGTGTGTGTGTGTGTTCCAGATAAATAGTTCATTTTTAATAAAAAAATAAAAATCTGTTGAGATTTTTTTGTAACTTAGAGCAACATAAACACCAGTTCTGTGTACATTGCTGCATTCTTTTCAGCCACCATAAACACTCTGGTTTTCAGACTAGTCAGTGCAAACAGGCTTCTTCACAGACCCAGCTTTTGACACATACACTGTCAGCCTTTCCCCCCACACAGATCTTGAATCCTTTCCCTGTCCATGTCTAGAAGACAAATATGACTCAGAGGTTACTCCTACAAACACTCAGATGAAAACCTGGAGTCCCACGAGTTTCAACAGGACAAATCCAATCAGTGAAGTTATTTGCCCATGTAGCTATACATAAATCTTAATGCTGTGACACACACCCTTTTCCATGAAGAGGATGACTACACCAGGATGAAAGGTTGCTCGTTGTTAATGGACTAACACTTTGCAGGTAAGGTGCAAAGTCATTCTGCAGGCAAAGTAAATGCCAACAGCCCCTGGAGAAAGCAAAAAGGAGTGCCTGGTGTTGGGCAGCTGCTACAAATTAGTTACAGGTGCTTCATTGACTGGGGGATTTTACTCTTTTTGATATTCTTCTTTGTAGCATTCCCATAGCATTGTTGTACTGGATACTACTAATTGTAGTATTTTTAAATATCTAATAAATAACAGAACTCTATCTTATCCATCCATGTTAATCTTCTGAGAGAAGATTAACGACAAGTACTATAGAAAGGTGGTGCTTTTTATTAAAATGACAAATGCAATAGTTTCATTTTAAGTAATTGGTAAGGTATCTGTATAAAATATTGGTTTATGAAATAATTTGGATATACCTAATTTGATAAAGACAGTGACAGTTATATCAATCTAACTACAGAGCATTCACCTTTACTTGTGAAACGTTTAAAATATTTCATGTATAGGTGACTTTAAAGTTGCAAAAAAATGCAAAGATTCAGTATCATACTTTTACTCCTCAGTTTTTGAGAAAGAACAGAGAACACAAAATGAAAATAGGGAAAGAAAGGGAAAGGGAAAGGGAAAGGGAAAGGGAAAGGGAAAGGGAAAGGGAAAGGGAAAGGGAAAGGGAAAGGGAAAGGGAAAGGGAAAGGGAAAGGGAAAGGGAAAGGGAAAAGGAAAGGGAAAGGGAAGGGAAGGTAAAGGAAAGGGAAAGGGAAGGGAAGGTAAAAGAAAGGGAGGGAAAGGGAAGGGAAGGAAAGGAAAGGAAAGGAAAGGGAAGGGAAGGGAAGGGAAGGGAAGGGAAGGGAAGGGAAGGGAAGGGAAGGGAAGGGGAGAGAAGGAAAGGAAGGGAAGGGAAGGGAAGGGAAGGGAAGGGAAGGGAAGGGAAGGGAAGGGAAGGGAAGGGAAGGGAAGGGAAGGGAAGGGAAGGGAAGGGAAGGGAAGGGAAGGGAAGGGAAGGGAAGGGGAGGGGAGGAAAGGAAAGGAAAGGAAAGGGAAGGAAAGGAAAGGAAAGGAAAGGAAAGGAAAGGAAAGGAAAGGAAAGGAAAGGAAAGGAAAGGGTAGAATTTCAGTCTGAAGGGACCTATACTGCTGACTAAAAGTTAAAGCGTGTTCTTAAGGGCATTGTCCAAATGCCTCTTAAATGCTATTAGGCTCAGGGCATGGACCAACTCTCTAGGAAGCCTGTAACAGCATTTGACCACCCTCTTGTCAAAGAAATGGTTAAAGTAATGTCTGGTCTAAACCTCCTCTAATGCAGCTTTGAACCATTCCCACATGTCCTACACCCAGGTTTCACGGAAAGGAGCTCAGCACCTCCATAGCCATGTCCTCTCCTCAGGAAGCTGCAGAGAGCAATAAAGTCATCCCTCAGCCTCCTTTTGTCCAAACTAAACAAGCCCAAAGTCCTTAGCTGCTCAGGACCAGGACATGCCTTCCACCAGCTTTATTTCCCTTCTCTAGATGACTTCAAGGACGTTCACATTCTTAAACTGTGGGTCCAAGAACTGCACACAGTACTGAAGGAGAGGCTGTACAAACATTGATGCACTTTTCAAAATAAAGCCATTTCAAGTAAAATCTTGAAACATAAAAAGGCTAGTGACTTGTTTTTCCTGTCCTCTGTTTACATTACAGGAACAAAAATAAATATACATCTTCCTTTACCCAGTAATTTTAAAATTAGAAAATCAGTCCAGAATCAACAGTAGCTGATTTCCAGCTTTCCAAATGAAATTTAAGTAGTAAATCCACATGAAATCCAATGCATTCTTGATTAGGACTATCAGATAGTCTAAACTGAAAATACTTTTGCTTGGAGCATAATGGTTTCCTCCTATTTAGAACATTAATGCTTAGAATATTTTATCTGTTTAAATGTTAAAGTATCAACTCTCACCAATTTAACATAATCCAGAGGAGAAACAGGATTTTTTTTCAAACAATAAACAAAGCTTCCTCCTGTCTTACTTGAACTATTTATAGTAAGAAACTAGAACTAAGACAAATGAAAATGAATCTGCAAAAAGCCTGTAGAGCACTATGCCCTGAAAGCTCCAACCTACCCCAGAGAGAAATGCAGGTACAGCACTTGACATTTCCCTCTCTCTGGAACTCAATACTGAAGATTGGTGCAAGATTAGTCACCACAGAAATAAGGAGCATGACCAGGACTCTGTTGTGTCCTGTGTTATACCATTGTCTATCCTCCACAAGAATTTAGGAGCTGAATTCTGTTTGGCAAGAACTTTGCTTTTTAACTTTGCTAGCACAGGAAGACTGCAGGACTGCTCCAAACTTTGTCGAAGGAAATACTGTGCAGAAAAGGAAACTCAGTATCAAGAATAAGTGATCAGGAAAAACGTAATATTAGCAGGTGATAATCATATTTAAGGGGAAAAGAAAGCAGAATACTGAAACAGATGGCACTATGAGAACTGAAAAAAAAAATCCCTAAATATTTGTAAAAAAGAGTTCTCTCAGTACATGAAAGGATTTATTTAATATCTTGTCTGTAAAAGCAAAGCAATGAACTGGATAACCCAGAAGAATCAGTCATACCTTATTCAGGATATGCAATTCTTTATAGGTATATGGTTAAGGAAAGAAAAAGAATAATTTAAAAAATATGTTATGAAAAGATATCAGAACCTATAAAACATGATCAAAGTAAAATCTAAGATCATCAGCTAGAACTCATGATTTCTTAGAATTTTAAAATAATTTATAAACTTAAGTTAGCTAAGAATTTTTTAATACATCTTTTATGCTAGTCTAGACAGCATGACATCATCTGCCAGTACATTATTTCTCACAGGGCTGGGTAAACTGTTCTTTTTTAACCATTTCCTTCAAAGAATGTAATTCATTATGTGCTTCTTGTGTGTGTGCATGCATCTGCATTTTCATGCACAGTCTAATGTCCCCATTTAATATTTTTAAAAAATCATTAAAAAGATATTCAACAAGACCTAAGAGCTTTATATTTAATTTATTACAAAACTTACTCTAAACTTTGCCTCCTTTTCTCTGAAGGAAATTTATACTGAGTTTCCTTTCATTTTTCTTATTCCAAGAGAAACTTAAAAGTAAGCTTAAGACATTCTGCACATGAATAGCACGTTGCAGGGGTTATGAGGCAAAAAGAGGCAGAAAGATGTTTTGTTTGGAAGCCATAATATTACATTGATAAAAAGCAGAAGTCAGTATAGCAAGGGACTTTTTATAAGGGCACGTAGCAAAGGGGTAATGGTTTTAAACTGGAAGAGGATACATATAGATCTAGGTTAGATATTAGGAGGAAATTCTTTACTGTGAGGGTGGAGAGACATCATAGGTTGCCCAGAGAAAGTGTAGATTCCCCTTCCTTGGAAGTATTCAATGGTAAGTTGGAGGGGGCTTTGAGCAACCTGGCCTAATGAGAGGTGTCCTTGCCCCCCACCTTGGGAGGTGTTGGAACTACCTGATCTTTAAGGTCCCTTCCAACCCAAACAATTGAACAATTCCATTATTCTATGAAATATGTGGGAACCCATGAAGGAGATGCAAATGAATTTTGTGAGATGGAAGTTTGAAGTTGCAAGTGGGATTGGTGAGCACTGGACTTCAGCAATCATGAACCAAGGAGGTGAAGTAAGACCCGAGTTGCAGGCACTGCTCTGCTCCACTATGGTCAGGAGGGACAGTGTAGACATTTTTGAGGGGTATGGTACTCCCAGACCCTCCGTCACTCCACCTCTGCATGCTAAACCACAGGAAAAAAAACCTTACTTGAGCACATATTTAAAGATGTCATCAGCAGGCATGTCTACAGATGCTAAATTAAATACACAGGCAACACAAATACTGTCTTTTTGTAACTTTTAAATGCTTGACTTTGCCTCCTAAGAGTTTTGAGCATCTTTTTTCCTTTGCATGCAGCCGTTTAAACTGCTCACTATAAATAATGTCCCAGATGACTTCTTCCTTTCCCTGTGTTATCACTCTAAGTCTTCCTAGCCAGCTTCTCCTCTAAATAATTTGTAACTCAGAATCTCACCAGGACTTTCAGACCAAAAAGTACAGATCTATCATCAGTGCAAGTCAATTTTATGTTGCCCTTTACTATGTCTGCCCCCTGCCTCTTTGCCTTGAGGCAACTGTAACTTTAATATGAGCAGTTAGTCAGCTGGATCAAGGACCTGATCTGGACAAATTTTTCTTTTTCTGTATTACCAGTTACAGAACATCATTCTGAGGAAGGAAAGAGGAGTGTGCATGACCCCCTTTGCAGCAGAAACTAGTATTTAGATCAACTTAAACTATCTTGGAACTACACTTCAAATTGAGAGTGTGTAGCTCCCTTCCACCTGCCTTTTCCCCTTCTACCATTACTTGCGCTGTCTTTCTTTCAATCCAGCCTCCACCTCTAATTTTTTTCTTGTGTATTTTATCTCTCACATTCTATTAAATCGTATTAAATTCATCCCTGTGCAACGACTTTCCCTCTTCCATTCTCTCTCTTAGGGACTCCTCCATGATTATCTTTTTGCATTTTTGGTTATAATTGTACTATCTTACCCTTTTGCAAAATTCTTTCCTTGATTCCAACTACCTTACTAACCTTGATGCTGTCTCTCATCACTTCTCTCTTCAGGCTCCACATACAGGTGCCACACATAAGCAAAATCTGAGTGAAAGAGCAAATTTAGAATTTTCTTTTAAGATTTTGGCCTTGAAGATGTAGCCTGAGCTTGCTCTTGCAATACGCACTGGGAATATCTCAGAGGAGTAGTTGATCTCATTGTACCCATATGGCACTGCAGATTTTACCTTCAGACTTGAAAGAACCACAAAATCCTCCCCTTCCCAGATTCTTCCATATTGCCATGCAGGAAAACCCTGCCAATCCCAAATGCTAATACAAGCACTGGTCCCCACTCAAAAAGAATAAGGAGCCTTAAAATTCAGGCCTGTGACTAAGAACAAGTCTACAATACTTTTCTTGTCTCTAATCTGCATTACCACTGAAAGGAAACTACAAAAAGAAAAGAGAGGAAAATAGTTTCTCCTCTCCCTTCATTTTAGTATCACTGCACTTAATTTCTTTTTCTGTACTACAAAATGCAAGTAGTACTTCCTGTGATGGCTAATTAGCTGATGTCTGTAACAGAATCATTGAATCATCACAGTTAGAAAGGACCTTCAAGGTCATAGAGTCCAACCATCAGTCCTACACCACCTTAACCACTAAACCAACTCCTGAAGTGCCACACGTACCCATTTGTTTAACACTTCCAGGGATGGCGACTCCATCACTTCCCTGGACAACCTGTTCCAATGCTTCACCACTTTTGGTGAAGAAATTTTTCTTAATTTCTAATCTGAACCTCCCCTGCTGCAACTTGAACCCATTACCTCTTGTCCTGTCACTGGTCACCAAGGAGAAGAGGCCAACATCTGTCTCACTACAGCCTCCTTTCAGGTGGTGGCAGAGAGCAATGAGGTCTCCCCTCAGCCTCCTCTTCCTCACGCTGAACAGCCCCAGTTCCCTCAGCCTCTCCTCATCAGGCCTGTTCTCCAGACCCCTTCTCTGCACCCTCTCCGGCACCTCAGTGTCCTTCCTACACTGGGGTGCCCAAAACTGCACACAGTACTTGAGGTGTGGCCTCACCAAGGCTGAGTCCAAGGGTAAGATCACCTCCCTGGCCCTGCTGGCCACACTGTTCCTGATACAGGCCAGGATGCCATTGGCCTTCTTGGCTACCTGGGCACACTGCTGGCTCATGTTCAGCTTCCTGTCAGTCAGCACCCCCAGGCCCCTCTCTGCTGGGCAGCTCTCCAGCCTCAGGTTGTTGTGGCTGAAATACAGGACCTGACTTTTGGCCTTGTTGAAACTCATACTATTGGCTTTGGCCCATCCATCAGGCCTGTCTAGATCCCTCTGCAGAGCCTCCTTGTCCTCAGGCAGATCAACACCTCCATCCATTTTAGTGTCATCTGCAAGCTTACTGAGGGTGCACTCTATCTCCTCATCCAAATCATCAATAAAGATGTGAAACGGGAGAGGCCCCAGCACTGAGCCCAGGGGAACACCACTTGCGACTGGCCGCCACCAGCTGGACTGACCACAGCTCTTTGGACCCAGCCATTGAACTAGTTTTTTACTCAGTGAAGGATCTGCACATCCAAGCCACAAGCAGCCAGATTCCCCAGGAGAATGCTGTGGGAAACGATGTCAAAGGCCTCTCTAAAGTCAAGGTAGACATGCACAGCCCTTCCCTCACCAGTCAAACTGGGCCTGCCTGTCATAAACTCATGCTGACTGGGCATAATCACCATGTTGTTTTGCATGTACCCCATAATGGTATTCAGGATGATCTCCATCATCTTCCCCAGTGCTGAAGTCAAATTACAAAGCCTGTAATTTCCCAAATCAACCTTTCGTCCCTTTTTATATATGGGGGTTACATTGACTGACTTCCAATCTGCCAGTACCCTTCTAGTCAGCCAGGACTGCTGGCATAGGATGCCAAGTGGCTTGGCAAGTACTCCCAACAGTTCTTTCATCACTCTTGGGTGCATCCCATCCAGACTCATAGACTTGTGGGCATCTATATGGTGTCGAAAGTCACTGATCATCTCCTCCTGGATTGTGGGGAGGTCATACCGCTCCTGGTACCTGTCTCCTGGCTTAGGGAGCTGGGCTTCTTCTTTATAACCAGTCCTATTGCTAAAGACTGAGGCAAAGAATTCACTAAGCACCTCAGCTTTTTCCTCATCCATTTTCACTCCTGCACCCAATAGGGTATGGAGGATCTCGCTGCCTGTTCTGTTGTTAATACTTTTATAGAAACTTTTCCTGCTGTCTTTCACTATAGAGGCCAGATTAATTTCTATCTGGGCTTTGGCCCTTCTAATCCTCACCTTGCATAAACTCACAACATTTTTGTAGTTGTGAGTGGCCTGCCTCTTTCTCCAAAGACCATAAACTCTTCTTTTCTCCCCGGCTGCAAACCAAAGCTCCCTTTTGAGCAAGACTGGTCTTCTCTGCCTCTGCCTTGCCTTACAGGACATGGGGATGTCCTGCTCCTGTGCCTTCAAGACTTCCTTCTCAAGAAGAGTCCAGCCTTCCTGGACTCCTATATCCTTCAGAACTGAATCACAGAATGGGTTGGGCTGGAAAGGACCTTAAAGATCATCTAGTTCCAAGCCCCCCTGCCATGGGCAGGGACACCTCCCACTAGTCCAGGTTGCTCAGAGCGCCATCCAACCCAGCCTTGAATGCTTCCAGTGATGGAGTATCCACAACCTCTCTGGGCAACCTATACTAGTGTCTCACCAGTGTTTCATTTCTGACATACAAAGAACTGCCCATGAAATATTTATCTGCTTTTAGAATTCATAAAGCATTTTCACATTAGGTGAAAATCTAAATATACCAAAATAACTTGTTGCACACAGATGGGCAGTCAGAAACATTCAGGTAAACCTTAAATCAGAACTATCATATAGAACGAATATATTTTAAGTGTTATTCTTGACATGTTCTCTATTTAGACCTCAGATTTTAGTAGGACTTTAACTCAATTCTTACAACACACCACTGACTGATTCTGTGGCACGATGAAATAAATTTAAAGTGCCAAGGAATTTTAGTCTGGTGATGCAGACTGACTGCCTGGAACATAAGCCATCTCATACAAGATAATTTTTCTAAGATAATGATGATGACACTTCACACCTTCCCTGTTGTCACTGTTCTACAAGCCTGTTCATGAGTCTTTCATTTCCACTGAAGTTGAGAAGCTATTAAATACAACCTGATTTTAGCCTTAACTATATTATATATATATATATTACCCCATTTTACAGGTAGGAAAAGTGTCACACAAATACTGTATTAAATGCCACTTCAGGAGATGTTTGTCAACACTGCAACAAGAATTCCCAAAACATAGATCATGCCTCTGTAATGGTTAAGTGCAAAATAAGCCTTGACTTTGAATTTTTACATTTTTTCTAGTTTAAATCCTTTCCCACTCATCACTACAAGTCAAAAGGTATAAACCTGTTCAAAAGCTACACAAATGAAACACAACACACTCCCCCATTTGTATCACAACAGGAGAAAGAACCATTCACATGCTTATCCAAATGGAAGCATTACACTTCAAAGTTCTCCCTTTCTACTCTGTGACAACCTTTGCTGGATTATATAAATTTCATTAGGATCCTGCAATGGTAAACTACTGGGATTTTGTCATAGATAGGAACAGTCCTTGAGTCCAGGGAGGCTTAGAAGTACATCATGACTATGTGCTGACTACCCCAGAAAGGCAGATACCTTTGTTTTTTCTGAGAGGTTTTTTAAGCCCACCTCAGGGTCCTATTTACTTCCCAGCTGAGGCTCCCTGTCTTTCACCACATTGTCACTGAGTACTGGTGTATCCCAACCTGAACTACTGAAGCAGCCATCATGACCTAGAGGTGTTGCCCCAAACTTCTACCTCTGACTTGTAAATACATTTTAGATCAATATCACAGAAATGAAACTATGGCAATGACAAGAGAACTGTAAATTCATGACTGTTTATTCTACCAGAGCTCAAATAATACAGGCACTTTGATTTGCTTAAAATTGTTATACCTCCACTGCAGATCAAAAAAAAAAATCTTTATGGGAGCTCCAGATGACTCATTATAAAAGATCTTGTTGCATGCAAAGTGCCAGAAAGTTTGAAAAAGACCTTGTCACTTGTATAATTTATATTCATGAAAGTGTGATAACAACCAGTCATTAAGAGGGCTAAATTCTCATCATGTCTCAGTGGCCTACACTAAAATCTTGTTATCAAACTAAATCTTTTTAAAAAGCATACAGAAATTACTGCCTGAAATTGATAATTGATGATAATCCTTTTGCAACTATTTCTAACCAAACTGGGATACAAAAATTTTAATCAAATAATGCGCAGTCCCGAACCCTTGGCACCTCCTAAAAACAAATGAAAGCAACTTCAAGATTTCATCTTTCACTTTGAGATTATAAGCATTTTGCTTCCCTATAGTCTATCAAAGTGTCCATAGCATTTAAATACATCTAATGCCCAGATAGGAAAGTCACGGACGTTGCAAGGTAAACAGATCCATAATCATCAAAGTGACAGGACTCACGCACCCCCTTAAAAGCATTGCCCGTTAGCAGAAATCAATAGTGGGTTGCTACTGATACCACTGCAGCATTGGAATAGGTTACAAGCAAGGAATTACTGTAATGGCTCAAATGGGAGAAACTGGCCCCACTGCACTTTAACCAGGAATTAACTCACCTGCTCTAAACCCATCCCTCAGGAAAAGAGTGGTCATGAGGACCTACTGAGTCTCATTCTGAAAAGGAGGATTCCCTTTGTATTACATCTGAAAATGTGTCTCCTCTCATGAAGTGTGAGATTTCATAGTGCTGTTGAACAAATTTTGGACCTTTTGCCTGCAACGTCACAGCTATTCCTGCATTTGGCTGAGGTTGGTGGAGCTGTTATGTTGCATTATTGCAAAGTCAACAAAATATTCTTTTTCCCAGAAACCCTTTCTCCACACAAAGCAGCCTCCAGCCTTCACAGGCAAGTAGGGTGTAACAGCTAGATCCAAGTCCAGGGAAAAGTGGCGTAAATGGAAGCAGCACAAAGGAGGAATGCTGTAGCTGAAAACCCTCCACAACTATTTTTCACTTGACCTCCTGCAAACAGTTGCTCATCAGACAGCTGTGCTAGCACTACCAGACTGTAACTAAGTCTTCATATCTCCCCTAATACAACGAAAAGCAGATCACTAAATGCAAAGGACAAGGTAAGAATTTAACACTTCTAAGGATGATAAAGCAACTTGGTATTTTAGCCCTGAAGCACAAAGCCACTCCACCACCAGATAGTTAGATATTCCACTTCCCTTATGAGCCACGCTCTTCCTTTCCCTGCCATACCCAAGCTCGGGTCACTCCTGATACTCATCCCCGTTCAACACCACCAAACAAAGCCTGGAGCTTCATCCAGCACCTGGCTCTTCAGAGTTACACATGGTTCCCAGGAGGAAATAATAATTTTCTTCTAGGTAAGCAAGTGTGGGAGGAAAAAAAAATCTATTTTATTGAAAAAAAAGTATATTTCTAGCAGACAAAGCAGAAACAAAAAGACAGATTTACATAAAGTAATCTCATTCACCTCAACATTTCAAAATTACAAATATGTACTCAGATTGAAACATACACAGTACGAAGTAACTAGTAAAGAGAGGGTTACAGAGAAAAATGGATTTGTTTCTTTTCAAATGGATTATGGTACTGCTTTGTAATGTATATTGTGATTGCATCCTGCATGGATACAGATAACAACACTTCACTCCATCCTGAAAATCCTAGGCAACGCTGTGATAGTTTTCCTTTATTTTGTTAAAAATTTTAGAAAATCCAGGATTGATCCACCATCACCAACAACTATGTCCAAATGGAAAGGCAATTATGAATGCTACTGAAACTGATGGGTAGCTGCAATTTAAGGCAAGATGATACATACACCTTCTTCATTTGTACAAGCACCTCAGCCACCGAATGAAAACTCCTTGGACCAAGTATTTTATACTGGTATTGCTGAACATTGAAGTGCAAAAATACCAAAAAATAATTTCAGTTGGCTAACAGTACAGAGAAATCCCATTTTACTTTTATAGCAATAAGCTCCACAGAGTCAGAGTGACTTATGAACTCTTCCTCCATTACTTTATTTATAGGAGTTCACAGATTTATAAGGCTTGTTTCAAAAACAAACAAACAAAAAAAAAGGCTTTGGAGGTGAATAAATCTAAGGCTTGAGGTTTTATCCAAGCCTCAAAAAATAAAATGAAGTTTCACCTGGGTTACTGCATTATAGAATAACCTAAGTATTGGTGTGTTGCCATTCAGATCAACGGGAATGACGACCAACTCAAACTCCAGGTTCACCTTGCTTCAGCACTCTGGTGTTTCAGTTATTACAATAAAGAAACACATGACTTGGTCTTGTCTTTTTTGTACAAATACTCCATCCTTTTTTTTTTTTTTTTCCCTTCACCAGTGTCAACAGCTAATCAACAGCCATAAGGAACTCAGTGCACAGATCTGTGAACATTGCTTTTTTTCTCAGACAGCTGAAGGCTACCAACAGAATTCTCTTAAAAAGACCTTGAGAAAACCAATGCTAAACTTGTCCATCTACTGAGATATTTTAGTGTTCCTGTGGTAAAACATTTACTTGTAAACATATTGTATGCATGCAATATAAAATCTAAGCACAATAAAACATTGCAGATCTGTTGGCAGTTGTACCCTGAAATATCTTAAATCCTAATATGTTTAGATAAAAAAATCCTGAGGAGTGCTGAACATAAGCAACTCCTAGTGACTTCAGAAGGCGTTGCAGATATTTCAGCCTTCGCTGGATTAAAATGAGGAGGCGTGATTTTTATCACAAGAACCAGAGATTTCCTGTGCCACATGTGATTTTAACAGCAAACTCAAGCAAATGAAAAAAACTGTACCACGTCGTGGCACTTACCAAAAAAATGTCTTTTCCCACTAGTCAGGGCTCTGCAGAACAGCAGCTGACAAGCTAAAATGCATCACCCTTATTTATTTATTTAAACTGCTAATGCACTGTGCTGGTTTTCCATCTCTTTTTCTCACTCCTGAATACCTTGAGGGATGATGTACCAAGCACATCAGGCGTTTCTCCCCTCACTGCTCCCAAGCACTATGAATGGTACAACTCACTCAAACCATGCTTTCTGCTTTCACATCAGTCAGCCACAGAAGAAAAAAAAATCCCAAGGCAAACTTGTGCAAAATATTTTAATGTAGGCTAAGAAGAAAAAGAAATTATGAAATTACTCCTGATGGCACAAGTCTACTTCCATGACTATTCATTTTTGTTAAACATCATCTACTCAGCATGTGGAAAGATAGCTTATTTTGGAATTCCATTAACTAGACAGGCAACATTAATGTCCCTGTATCCATCCATCATGGAAGGCCTCAAAAAAAAAGATGACAGAAACCTTATTTGTGCATTTGTAAGCTTCTAGATGCAAAAATAATTGAGCGATAGAAACTACATGTAAAAAGTGCTCTTTCATGTACCTTGGATCCATTAGATTCTATAATTAGATTCAGGTTTCACAAACAAGTGTAATAATTCTAAGCTCTCAATTTCTGAAACTGTGTATCATTGTGCAGTCAGTGTTTCCTACAAGTTCTTAAGCAAAATCACCTGCTTGTTTTGAAACAAACAAGGGAGATGTGAAATACCCATTAAAAAGAGCTAGGGGCTGCTACTTTGCTTTGTATTAGATGACACTTTGCAAATAGCACCCTGCAAGTTTTAACTCCTTGTTAAAATGGAACTAAATTCTGTATTATCCCATTTTATACACATAGGTAAAATACTTAGCTGAAAGCACACCAAAAGACTGGGGGGAAATCCATGGAACAGATAAATTACTTGATTGCCTCTGAATAATAAATTGCACCCCAGCAGATTTATAATAGGCTGTTTTACTGTAGAAACACATTTCTCTTGTCAATAGGAGCAGTTAGCTGAACAGCTGAAGAAAGAAAAACAGTCTAAAAAAGTTTGGAATTGGGCAGTAAACCAGGCTGCAACACTTCTGCTGGCTGGTCAAACTAGTCATGTTTCATCTCGCTTTTTCTCATCAAACACTAATGTGACAGCAAATGATCCATTTGCTCTGGATCTCAACAGTATTTCCCTCACTTTTCCCTGGAATAACACTGTCTCGGGCTGCTGAAGGAAGAGAAATGCCATCAATTCATGTTAGCCCTAAAGTTTTTCCTCTCAGCACTCTTCTACCAAGAAGCCAGGAGAGGAATAAGAGCCATCACCTTGAAGGTGCCAGTAATGATGTATGGAAGGATGTCCTGGAGCACAAGAGACCGAACTCTGTGGAGAGCTCAGCAGCTTTCCTGCATCCCTGACCGATTTCTCCATCAGCAGTCTCTGCCGTGCTCCTCGCTCTACGTACAGTGGCTGTTTGGAAGCTGCATCACTCATCATTCCACAACCACAAAATACAAATACACTTCACACGCACATACGTACACACACTCAAGACACACGTGCACACGCACACTCGCTCCCGCCCCCCCTCCCGACATCACATGCAATTCCTTCCAAATCCCTTGTGTGTTGCTTAAAAACAGAAAACAAGCACACACACACCCTCAAAAAAAAAAAAAACCAAAAAAAAAACAAAACCCAAACCGAAACAACCAAGCAAAAAAAAAAAAAACCAAAACCAAAAACCAAACATGCAAAAAACCCAAACCAAAACATAAAGAAACAAAAAACACCCTACAAACACCCCCAAACCCAACAAAACACAGAGAGGAGGAGGGAATGAGGGGGGAGGGGAGAGGGGGCAAAAGAAAAAAAAAGAGGCTTTTTTTTTTTTCTTTTCCTGCTGTTGCTGTGGCTCCCAAGCATGCAGTGATAAGGAAGAGTAGTTCCCCACTTTCATCAGCTAGCTACATCCTCGGGATAAAAGGGAGCAGTCCGAAATGATGCTGAGGCTGCAGGAGGGAAAATAAGGCTTCACAAACAAGCCTGACTCCCCACGAAATTCTCTCCTCCGCATCCCCTCCTCCCTAAAACCTGCCCTAAAGGGGTGGAAAGAAAAAACAAAAAACAAAAACAACACACACACACAAAAAAAGACCAACACACAAGGAAAAAGTGATGAAAAGACACAACTCACCTTAACAAGGGGTGTTGGATGGGGTCAGAGAGGAGGAAGGGTATATAAAAAGATCTATTTTTAGCAGAGGTTGTGATAGTATTGAAACACACAGACACAGGGTTTGAGAGCAGGGAGAAGAGTATCAAAAAACGAGGGGAAGAGAAATTATCAGGAAGGTGCAAGTCAGCCTGGCAGGAGAAAGAAGAATCCCCAAGAAAAGAAAAAAAAATGGGAAAAAAAAAATGGAAAAAAACCCCAACAAAACAAACCAAAACACAAACCACCACCAAATGCCAAGAGGCGAAGGAGGGAGAGCGTGGTGGTGCCGGGGTTTTGTTTTGTTTCTCTTGGCTGGGGGCGGGCGACGGAGGCGGCGGGGCGGGCGAGGGACCCCTGGCTGCCTCCCCCCGGGGCTGCCGGCGGCTCCGGGCGGCCGGGATCGCTCCTCGCCCGGCTCCGGCGGCTGCGGCGGGCGCGGCGCTCCCGCTCCCGCTCCCGTTCCCGCTCCCGCCTCGCTGGGGCTCTGCAGCCGCGTTCACGCCGCCGCCGCCGCCGCTCCTCGGCCACCCCCGCGCCCGCGCTCCCGCCGCCGCCCGCGGGCGCCCCCCGCCGCCCGCCGCTGCGGGCCGGGGCGCGGCGGAGAAGCTCCGGGGCAGGGGCGGGGCGGCAGCGCCAACGGGCGGGGGTCCCGAGGAGAGGCGAGGCGGCAGGGGTACTCCGCGGCGGCAGCGCCGGTGGCGGGAGGGAGGGGGCTGGTGGTGGCGGAAGGAGAGGTGCCGGTGAGGCGTCCGCGGGAGCGGAGGTCCCCGTCGGGGGTCTTCGTGCGGGGCTCGTCGCCCCTGCTGCGCGGAGCTTTTGCACGGCACCCGTGGGGGAAAGGGAGTTCGGGTTTGGAAGTGAAAGTTGGGCGGCCGGGCTGTTACTCGCTGAATGCTGCCGGATCCGTGGCACACAAGCCGTCTGTCTGTATCGCTAGGAGGGCACCGAAAACGAGCTGGGAGGGTGAGAACTGTACTTATTTTCATTAAAAGTAGTAAAACTGCTTCCAGCCTTGCCTTTAATACGGCACTGGGGCTTCAC